>NC_092422.1:124800967-124953012 GCF_036169615.1 Heliangelus exortis | reverse complement strand
CCATGAGAGAAATCACTTTCACTCTGATGACATTTTAAAGGCAAACCATTTTAAGTTTGTACAACAACAAATGTTTCAATTAAGGGTAAGCCAGGTTTATTCATCTCTTATTGCTTAACCAGGAACAGCAAATAGGTGTGTTTGTCCTTAGATGACTGAAACAATGCATTTTTGCCTGTGAAAATGGTTGCTATGACTCCATTGCAAAAATGAAACAATCACAGAAGGTCTTGTTATTTTAAAAATTTTATGACACATTAATGTTTCTCTGAACTTGAAGTCCTTTTAAAAGTGGCTTGGAGAGGACAAGCAGTTTACAGAGTGTTTCACTAGCACATTAAGTTATGCATTCCAAGTCCTGGAGGTGAAACATTTTTAGAATTTATGGGAGCTCTGCGCTTCCAGTCCTTGTGCTGAGCCTTCTATTAATAAGTGACAGAAAGCATCTGTGATCTACTGCTCGCAGGGTTCAAGCCCCAAAGCATCCAGAAAGCCTGTGCATAATTCGTCAGTCACACGGCTGATTGACTGCACCACACATAAGTCAACGTGATGTATATGCTCTGATATGACAGGTCCAAAATATAATGTACTCTACAAATTATTTGATCTTAATTAGAAGAATGAAGCCCTTTACACGACAATTTTCTTTTAGAAAAAGGCATAGGAAATTGGAAGATATTAATGTCAGCATCAGTCATCATAAAACACACAGACAAGATCTATTTTAAGATTTGTGGATATGAAGTGCACATTAAAATGGGAATTATGCTACTGCTAATGGGAAAATTATTGCCATTATAACTTCACAGTAAACCAGACCAGGGCATCATTACAGAGAGAATAACAGCCTGGTCTCCTTTTGGAAAATGCCTGGCCCATTTATTTGATGTCCCAGCTTCTATTAGTCTCTTGGGAGAGCATATTTTCACCATTGTGGTCTTCCTTGAGTAATATGAGTACATTTCTTTACCTGTTGTGCCGTTGGCACATGCTACCTAGCAGCTTTTCCCTGTTGGCGCAGTTTCTGCAATTAAGATGTCAAGCTGATAAGCAGGGAAATTATGTAAGTGGTGTCTATGGGAATTCTGACTGGATGAAAGAAGGGAAAAGAAAAATGGTGCTATGATAATAGCTGGGAAAAGTAAGCACCTTAACAGTAGGAAAGGCTGTCTCCTTTTGCCAACTTGTCTCCAAGCACTGCATTGGAGAACAGGCTGTGCTCTCCAAGTCTTTGCCCAAGGAAAGCTTTGGGAAGGTCTGCAGCACAGCCTGTGAAGTGGCTCGCCACACTCTTTCCATGGGGACACATCCCTGCTGGTTTTCTTGCCTTTCTTGAGTGGCTACTTAGACACTGAACGCCTTTCTTTGCTCATCTCCCTGAAGTTATGGCATGGAAACATGGATGTGAGACCCTGCCCTCTGGAGAAAGGGTCTGGAGCCCTCTGGAGAGGGCTCTCGCCCTCTGGGGAGAGTTGGTCCTTGCACTTCAGGGGCATTGACTCTGTTGTCTTCCCAAATGTAGGTAACTCAGCTGCATAATTTGGGGGAGTAGAGTAGGGAGATGAGGGCAAACTCATGTACGGTCTTCCCTGAAAACAAGCAGCTGATGTGCACAGCCATCACGTGCTGAGTTAATAACACAGCAATGCCAAGAGAGGGGGATGGGGAAGAAATCCTCTCAGCTCTCCTAGAAAATCTATGCCTGTTTTCATGTGCTGGACACATACAGTCTGAAACACATGGCAGTACATCTGGGAACAGCCCACAATAGCCATTTCTTTACTGGCTAGATCAACAATTGTGGGGAATGGATATTCATATCCCGGGACCCACTAAGGATTCACAGGAAAACTGTGGTCATTTTTATCATCTTTGAGGTAAACCCTCTGATGTGTATTCATTTAAACTCACTTGATGTGGAAGGAGCCCTTGGTTCAACTCTTTGCCTCCACAAAATCACATCACATTGTTTATGTTATTTGCAGCAGCTCCAGCTCACCTCAATGCAAAGCCCTTGCGTTGGGGATCAATAGAAATTGCACTAAAAAAAAAAAAAAAAAAAAAAAAAAAAAAAAAAAAAAAAAAAATTATAAAATTCAAAGCCTACTGGAATTAAAACAGGAAATACTTAAAACTGAGATTCAGAGTGATCTGAGTAAAAACTGGGTCACTGCCACCTGCCTCAGTATGGCCATTTGCAGAGAAAAGCACACATCAATTCCAAATAGCACATTAGATCATTTTAACGTCCACATCTACACATTGCAATGGAATGCAACTCTTGTCCTAGTGACAGTCCACGAGTCCAGCATTGTTCGGGTATTTTAGTCCAGCAAATGCATTTTTCTCCAAATGGGTTGTTCAGCAGTAATGATTATTCAGAAGAAAAGTGGCAGACAGGGTCACACAGCAGCAGAATGAAAAGTGAAAACTTGAAAGATGCTGGATGAATATTTATGCAGAGCAATCTTCACTCTCACATTATGGTGCATAATGGGATCAGCAAAGCTAACGGCATTCACGCTGCATGAACTTCCTCTGTGAGAACTTAGTTTAATCTGCACATAAGACTGACAACCCGTGAACACAGAGAAAACATTCAATGGCATGTAAAAACTTTATTGAAATAACGTTTCTGCCTATATCAATGTTCTGGCAATAACAGAATAAACTTTTTTTTTTTTTTTTCCAGGCTGATTTTAAATCCACAGGCCACTTTTTGGAAATGGCATCCAACCATTGTCTCAGAGGACTTTGTTCTTTTGTTTCACTGCCAATTTGGTATGTCCTACTGGCAGCTGAACAGCATGCATAGGGATTCAGTAATGAGGACAAGAATTTCGGAACAGCCTGACACTGACCACCACTTAGGGGCTGGTGACGATGAGGAGCAGAAGGGCAAATGTGTGCTCTGATAGTGCAGGATTTATCAGGGAATACTCTTCATTGCAAAATAAAGGACTGTTGGCTGACTTCAGAGAGTCTGCCTTATTTTTTAAGATTTATTTCTCGACGTGTCCAAGACTTGATCTCAGTGCACATGGGCGGTGAAATCCATTCCTGTGCTGTGGAGTCAGCACAAGACCTGTGGTCAGTTTGCTCCTTTCAGGGGCTGCAGATTGACTGCAGAGATAGCTCTGCATTTCAACCATTTGTACTTCTTTACGAGCAGCTCACTGCAAAGCCCAAGAAGCTGTTGTGATCCATCATTACACACAAACCCCTGAACACCTGTGGCTAAGTACCCGTGACTCTAGGAATCTGTATTTAGACAATATCTAAACCCTTTATGTTTATCCAAGGGTCTTAAAAGGTTGCTTAACATGACCATTTTTTTCCTTGACACTTCTACAGTATACTGACATTGTTACTATCTTAACTATTTTTTTACAGGACAGTTTTCCTTACTGTACATCAGCATTCTGTGTTCTAAACTAGGGAACCTGCTTCATCCCTGTACTTAACCGAATGCTTCAGCACTTGTCTAATCATAGAATCATAGAATGCTTAGGGTTGGGAGGGACCTTAAAGATCATCAAGATCCAACTCCCCTGCATGAGCAGCAACCCTTCTGAACTGAATGATACATGAAAACACGATTGAATCTGGACTTCTGTGAGAAACTGAAATCTCCGGTTATCCAGTTTCCATTCCAGTTACCTGAAATCCCTGAATCCTCCAAAATGACTCAGTGTAAGCATTATGTCGGAGTTCACATCTGACCTTTTTTCTCCAGAACCTACACGTCGATCAGCCTTCAATGATAGCTGGCACACCAGCCATTTTGCAGGGGCTGTCATCTTCCAGGCCAGAGAGAGCAAGACTGGGACAACAGGGGGACAGAGTGGTCACCAGAGCCATTCCCAGTTGCACCAAGCCACTGGAATTACAGTGTTGTTTTTTTTTTAACACAACTCCCTAAAAGGAGGTTGTAGCCAGGTGGGGGTTGGTCTCTTTTCCCAGGCAACTCTCAGCAAGACAAGAGGGCACGGTCTCAAGTTGTGCCAGGGGAGGTTTAGGTTGGATATTAGAGAGAATTTCTTTACGGAGAGGGTGATCAGACATTGGAATGGGCTGCCCTGGGAAGTGGTGGATTCTCTGTCCCTGGAGATATTTAAAAAGAGACTGGATGTGGCACTCAGTGCCATGGTCTGGTAACTGCAGCGGTAGTGGAACAAGGGTTGGACTTGATCTCTGAGGTCCCTTCCAACCCAGCCAATTCTATGATCCTATGACTCTATGAATACTTTTTTCTTTAGAGAGCATTGTTTGAGGCAGCAGGGTAGAGCTCTCCCCTCTCCCTCCTGGGGACGGCGCACGGCAGCAGGGGTTTGGCGCTGCTTTCCTTCACCCTTCCTCTCGCTCGGCCTCAAGCCAACCCTGCAGGAACTCCGCGCCCATCGCTTTTGTCCGTGTTAAGTGAGCGCTCCCGTGCGCGCCTCCGCCCCTCTCTCCGTGCGCGCTCCCGCCTCCCTGCGCCTCTCTCTGGGTCTCCGTGGAGGCTAAAAATAGACTGCAGCGCCTGACAACTGCTTTCTGATTGGCTGTCGCTCAGATGCCGACAGCCTATGGGAGCGCGGGGCGCGGAGGCCGAGCGCCGCGGCCGGGGCCGGGGCCGGGGCCGGGGCCGGGGCCGGGGCCGGGGCCGGGGCCGGGGCCGGGGCCGGGGCCGGGGCCGGGGCCGAGGCCGAGGCCGAGGCCGAGTGAGGGGCGGCACGGAGGGCCCCGGGGAGTGGGTCCGAGGAAGCGCCGGGAGAGGCCGGTGGCGCTCGGGGTGCGGCCGTGGCGGAGCTACTGGCCCCGGAGGGGATCTGTGTTGTGCTTTCTTTCACCTCCATAACAGCCCCCGAATTAGGGAGGCCAAAGGTGCCGCCCCTGCTCCAGCAGCCATCGATACCTCCTTCCCGTACACCCGAGAACCGCGGCCGCCGGTACCGCCTGCCGCCAGCCGGTGGGGCCGCTGCCCGCCCGCGCCTGCAGCCGCCCCGGCAGAGGGCGCTGCCCGCCGTAGCGGAGCCGCGGGACGGGGCTGGGGAGCCGGCGGCGTGGCCGCTGCCCCCGGGGGTTTGTTCCCCAGGGTCCGCCGGCTGCTGCTGCTCGGCGGCTGAGAGGGGCCGGCTTCCAGCGGGTCGGGCTGGCGGTGCCTTGGGTGTGAAGTACGGGGTGTGCGGCGTTTCTTTCCTCAGTAGTGTTGTGCAGGAACAAAAGGCCGTTCTGTGTGTGTGTAAACTCTTGCCTGAAATCTGTTATCCAGCTTTTTCCATCTCTCTTGTAGGTTCTAAAGGCGTAACGTGAGATTCTGTGTACTAAGTAGTACCTGAGGTGACGAAATCAAAATCGGGAAAGCAACTGAAAGGACCAAAATGGGAGTAGAAATGTAATTTTTTTTTTTTTTTTTTTCCCCCGTGGAATTATCAAGAAACTGCTAAAAACATTTGCGATGGAGAATTAGGAGAACATCCCGAAATCTAATTTAAAATAAAATAAAGTCCGTATTCAGTGTACCATGAATGCATATCAAATCCGTACTTTCAGTGCAAAGAAGCATCAGTTTCACATAAGAATGCAGTTATATAGGCATATATTGAAAATAAAGTTTGGTATCTGCTAGTGCTTTATAGCCACAAAAACCGTGCTGGGGGAGCTTGGACAGCAGAAGCAGAAGCTGATTAGCAGGATGCTGTGTCCTAATTTATTCAAGCACTGGGTAACACCTCTGGAGCTGCTAAAAGATATCACAGTCTCGGAGGGTGCTTTGACTCTTCTATATCTTTTTCAGAACCTCTTTTCTCATGGGTGTCACACAGACTGCACATTACAGAGGTGCGAGTCCAAGTGTAGCAAAGGTAAGAACTGTGAAGAAGAGAAGTGAAAGAAATCTTCTGAAGAAATTTGCATTTCTGATTTTCACTGAGCTCCTGCCTTGGTTCACACCGATAGAAGGAAACAGGCAGCTCTGTGTTCTGAGCAAGAGCTTATTACTATAAGAGTAATACTTTAAAACTTATAAAAATCATTATTTTCTGTTGCTTTTACGTGAAGCACAGGTAGCCTTCACTGCACAGGCATTATCTTGTCCATATGAGCTGTCAGTGTCAATTTGTAATTTACATACCAATTGCATGCAATCTGTAGCAGTAGAAAAGTTAACTGTCCACAATTCAAAGGATTTCTTAATTATAAGAGGAAAGTACCTCATGGCAATGAGTGTAGCCAGTAATTATCTACTGCCAAGTACCAAAACACATGTGAAATGAATGTTAACTTCTGGGATCTGAAAGAAGCCGATTTCTTGTGTGGCAGTTTGAGGCTTCTAGCATGAAAAAGAAAATAATTGTTTACATATTCCATTAACTTCAAATGTAATGGTATTTTCTGTGCGGTGATGGCATTCAGCAGAAATAACTCTGGCACTGTTAATTCAGATGTGGTGCAAGTTATATACAGAGGGACCATTCTCCACGTGGGCTCTGAGTACTTCTGAGGGTTTGTATCCAGCCTTGCAGCTGGTGGGTCTATTCCAGTGTGCAAACAGTCACCTTTCCTGTCTCTGGGCAGCACCAGGAATTCTGTGGTTTTTCAACCAGTCCTACTATCATCATAGCCTAATCCTCTCTTCTGCATCACCTTAGGTAGCCAGAATGAAAAGGTTAAGGCTTTTTAGCTGGGTAAACAATTTGGTTTTAGCTCAGATTTAACAAGTATTTCTCATGCAAGTCATAAATGTGAAGCTTCTTTAGATTTGCCCTTTTTCTGTAAAAGAGAGCTTAGCTGGTGTAGGGTTTGCTGTTTGTAGCTGCAGATATTGCCCAAGTTCAGAAAAGAGATAGCTTGAAGATCTGGGTCAGAGGAAGTTTATACTGACTTTCAATGTGATATCTGCTCACTCTCAGTACCACTGCTTGAAGATTAATCATAATACTAGAGATAACTTTTTAGATTAGTCCCTCAACTAGAACAGCATTTATTTTTTTTTATATGTTGTTTAGTAAACTTTTAACTGGTTTATTTGCATGTCAATCCTACCTGTATTTCTACTTTTCTTCTTAATCTTTGTCACGTATTTTATTTTCATCTTCAACATTATTTCTTCTAATGTCATCTATAGCTTTAGTCTCCTGTAACTTCTGAACAGCCAATTTATAGTGACATATCTTTGTCCACATGCTCTTTTATGTAAATGTGATATTTTATGTTGATTAAGGTATACAGTTTTTAAGGGCATCTGTTGAAGGATGCATGTATAATTTCTTTCTCTACCATGTTTTATTTAGTCCTTTTCTGAGATGCCTATATTGGTTTATATTTTCTTTACCCTCCAGCACATCCAGTCCCTCTGGGCTGCTTTTCTGAGGGCTCTAATTATTATGCTGCCTCTAAGACAATTACAGAAATAAGTGGGTTTCATTTTCATTCTGAACTTGATAATTATAACTAAAACACTGAAAGGTGCATCAGATGCAATATGAAAAAACTCAAGTCACTGGAAGAAAATATACCTGGAAGAGAAACACAGTTGAGAAGGTTCTACTAGTAGCCAATAAATTAAATGAAAATTAAAAAGAAATATGGAGAGTTGAGCTTACTGTACCTTTTCAGTCTGTTGCTTTAGTTGATATGGGGAGGTTTTTTTAGCTTTGATGATCACAAAAATGTGATGCTATGAGTAAAATTTATAAATACAGTAGTAGTATTTAAAAGAACATTTCCCCAGGTGTTGAAAATAGTGTTGAAAGGATAGGTAGTTTATTACTTCATAGTTTCCTAAGTTTAATATTTAGAAGGCAGTCTTTATTTGCTCACCTTCATTCTAGCACTGCCCCAATTACATGTTTGTATGCATATATACTTTTTATTTTTTTTATTTAAACAGATGTCATATCTCCCCTTTCAAGGCTCAGGCAAGGGGGGCATAGGAGATACAATAGGATTAAAAATATTTTGAAACAAGACATCTCTCACATCCTGTTTTACATACACCTGTTTGTCTTTGAAGCAAGCAGTGACAGTAAACCCTCGGAAACAGAGAGCGTGTTTCGATTGTGGTGTTCTGAAAATCCTGCCCAGTTCTTTTAGTGTTCTTTGGTTTTCAATTCCTATGACTACCTGTGTTTCAGAAACAGAAGTTGGATAGTTAGCAGCTGAGCTCTGTTGATCTCCGTAGAAATACTTCTACCAACCACAAAGGGAGCAGATTAGGCAACTGTTCCAGGTCTATTAGAAAACCTCTCCCCTAAATCTATCAAAGTCACCTGAGGCTCAGTGCTTTTAAAAATCAGGTAATTTCTTAGAGCATATAAACATGAGTTTAGAAGACTGGTTTTCAGCTCTTTGTTGCAACAACATTAGACAAGCTTAATTTCTGAAAAAATACTACAAAGTCAGGGTTTCTAGATTGTAGGATGTGTATTTGTGCTCCAGGGGAGATTTAGAATGCTATGAGTACAATGCTTTTTCTGGCCTCTGAAACCTGTAAATATCATACATGGATGTATGAAACATTATCCATGCAGCCATGTGAGTGCAATGGTAGTGATGTCTCTGGAAGTCCAGATGAAAAAATGGCTTCAAGCATTTCAAGGGCGTGATTCACATAGAATTTTCACATCTGGTTATGCTGCCAACATCAATGGGTGTTGAGGCATTTATACCCTTTGATGAGTTTCCACTCAGTCCTGCAGGAATGTCTGTTCAAAGTGTTTGAGACACTTATATTTCCATCACAGTAGTGGCTCTGAGTGTTCTGATTTTTACCATTTATTTTAACATTTACTGAATGCACACAAGTTTCATAAAATGTATAAGACATTTATTGGAGGGCTTGGTCCTGACCTACTACTAGTAAAACAGATTTCACAGGGCATGGGGAATTCTGTATTTCTGTTGGCATGCTTGTGGCTATAGTGTATATCTTGATTGTAGAGGAAAACTGGAAAGCCAGTTGTTTAAAATTATCCTCTTTCCTCATGTGATCATTAGGATTGGAAGTGAGACCTTCAGAACATGTTTTGAAATATATTTTAAAAATGGAGTGATTCTGGCACTATAATTCACATCCAGATTTATGATAATAAAAATGCAGAACGAAGAGTAAAGCTTGCAATTTAGTATTAAAGTCAATCTCTTGAATTACACTGAAAATTGGAGTGAAACCTATCCTGGTGGTCATGTGTTCCTGGCTTCTTGAGTCTTCACATTACCGCAAGAAACTTGAAAAGATTATTGACTGTCCTTTGGCTTCAAAACCAGGGAAGCTGCTCTGAAGGACTAACCTGCTGTGACTTTTTAGCACCCTAACCATGCATATGTCAGTCTGTATTTTGTGTCAGAAATGTAATAACCACAATAAAATGTTTTTCTAGTCACATTTTACAGTTTTATCATAGTTTTTCTGATAAACCATACTTCAAATGCATACTTTTATTCAACTTTCACCGGCCCACATTTGCCACTCAGCTTTCAGTGAGCAGCTGCTACTGGCAGAACGCCGAGAAGGTGTCAGTACTAATTCACATATGAGAAGGCAGAAGATCCCATGGACTTGTTAAGATTCATTATTGATCCGGACTTTGTCTCCACCAAACTGAGGTTATTAATTTCACTGGAGTCAGGAGTCATACTGCTTTGATGAGGAAGTAGCTTGGACCTTATCCAGCTATTGATATTTCTAAAGTGATGATCTGACTCTAAATCTGACTGCAACGATGCATTGCTTCACCACACAGATCTTATTACATGTGCCTGTCATTAGTAATGCTTCTGACTTCTTGAACACAGAGCCTAGTGGTTTGAGTTTTAATAGGTTCTGTGTGTAAGGCAGTTCATCCCTTTACTCTTATGTAAGGTTGCCAGTGCCTTGCTTACTATTCACAATCGTAGGAAAGTTGCTGTGTGTGCAAAATGTGCTGCTTGGGGGAATTATGCAGTACTGGAGTACTTTTATATATACAGTTAGGGACATTTTATATTAAATACACACTTAGATTTTATCACTTTTGTATTTATATATCATGCTTTTATGTTTATGTAAAATACTTTTATATGTTTGTGGGTTTCACCACAAAAGTTCAGAATTTAATAATAAAATCAAAATGACATGTCATCTTAAAAAATCCAAATTCTTCATATCCATAAACTTCTCTATATGACTCACTCAGTAATATTATGGGCTAGTGAGAATATCTGCTACAGCATAGAGAATTCCAGAGCTGATGATCCACATGTACATTTTTATGTTCTAGAACTTGTATGAATTGATGGAAAAGCCACCAGCCTGCATGATTTGGTCTGGTGCCTTTGGCTGCTGACCTGTGTGCCTCCCTCAGCTCACACTGCGTAGCACCTGTAGCTCTGTGGCAGCATCCGTGTTCCAGCAGAGCTCTGGCATAAGCAGCCACTGCAAATCCACTCACACCTCCTGTCCTGTGAGGCTGAAATACTGGAGACCAGCAGGTCCAAGGAAATGATTCTGCCCCTGTACTCAGCGCTGGTGAGGCCACACCTCAAGTACTGTGTCCAGTTCTGGGCCCCTCAGTTTAGGAAGGATATCGAGGTGCTGGAGCAGGTCCAAAGGAGGGCAACCAGGCTGGTGAAGGGACTCGAGCACAGATCCTATGAGGAGAGGCTGAGGGAGCTGGGGGTGTTCAGCCTGGAGAAGAGGAGGCTCAGGGGAGACCTCATCACTCTCTACAACTCCCTGAAAGGAGGGTGTAGCCAAGGGGGGGTTGGTCTCTCTTCCCAGGCAACTCTCAGCAAGACAAGAGGGCACAGTCTCAAGTTGTGCCGGGGGAGTTTTAGGTTGGATGTTAGAAAGAATTTCTTTACTGAGAGGGTGATCAAGCATTGGAATGGGCTGCCCTGGGAAGTGGTGGATTCTCCATCCCTGGAGATATTTAAAAAGAGACTGGATGTGGCATGGTCTGGTAACTGCAGCGGTAGTGGATCAAGGGTTGGACTTGATGATCTCTGAGGTCCCTTCCAACCCAGCCAATTCTATGATTCTGTGATTCTATGATAAATACAGCCTGTGCTAGGCCAGGGTGATGTTGGTTAGGAAATGGAGGTGATCTGAAAGCCAAGGCACACACAGACACACTACCCTCTCAAGTCACAGCTTTTTGCCTGACTGCAGAGCCAGGCTAGACAAGCAGATGCAAGGTGATAACTCTTTTCATATTGCTGGGTAGTATTTTAAATGAAAGCTTGACTTTTGTTTGTCACCTCAGGTGAGATTCTTCTCACCAGATTTACATACTTGCTTTACAGAGGTTTTTTTCTTGGTCACAACCATCCCAGTGTACACATCAAAGAGTACTATTGCAGATGTCTATGTTTACTATTATTGACATTCATATTAATAGTTTGAATTCCATAATCCAAACTAAGACTAAAAATATTGCTTTCCTCTTTGTGAGCTACATTACCAGGAGTGCTTTCCTGGTTTTTTTTCAGTTACCATGAATCTATTTGAGATGAGCAAGCCTGTTCAAGGTCTTGGTCTTCAGGCTCATTAGTAATAGGAGAAGCACATCTGATTCTAAAACTAATTCTGTATTAGCAGTTGTCCAACTGAACTGTCCTTACAGGGATCTTGTCAAAGCCTAATACTGGAAGAAGCTCAATGTGTGTCCCCAGGTGGGATATATGTGATAATTGGAAAGGGGTATTTATTAATATTTCATTATTCAAGAGTATACCCAGGATTTCTGCTATGATCTGCAAGCTCAATATTTTTTTGTATTTTTCATTGATATTTTGGTGGAATTTATGTTTTTTGATGGTATCCTGGAATGCCTTTTTGCCATTCACCCTGTGTTCATGCATATGTCATTAGTCAACTAAAAGAGGCATCCCTGTAAATATAGCCATTTTTGCCTTTTTTGTTGTATTTGGCATGAGGAACAAACCCCCCAGACATATTTCTTAATTTATATACCTTCTTAAATACATTTTATGCATAGTGTAGATTCAATAAGCCCTTTGGCCTGTTTGAAAGGATTTTCTTGTATGTTTTCCTTCCCTTATTTTAAATGAAAGTAAATTAATCCAATTTTTCAGTGGGAATATTTATTAGTCATTATTTAATTGCATGATAACAAGAGTCACCCCACTTTTACTTTATTAGTACTAGGTTAACAATTAGACTTGGTGATCTTAAGGGTTTTTCTAACTAAAAGGATTCTGAGATGCTATAATTTTTATCTAAAAGTACTGATGTATTTTTTAGATGAAACCTGAGCAAACTAAATTATAACAATGCCTTGCTTCCATAACTCTTTCACTTCACCTGCTGCAGAAATTAGAATAGGGAAAAAAATAAAAATCTAATAAGGAGATAAAACTAGCACAATGCTAAAGAAGATAATTACATTGCTCAGCTGTCACAAGGCCAGCATAAAAAAATGAAGTGACTCATCTTCCTTCACATGCACAGCCTGCTGAAGCATAGATACATAGGTTTTTATTTGTAGGGGATTGATTCTTCAGCCAAATGTCACTACTTTATAATGTGGCTTAACCACATTAGGGATTTTGTTCAAAGTGTTCATTTCTAAGTTTATCATTGAACCACAAAAAAAGTTTTCTAGACCTCAGTGTAATTAAGCTGCATGCAACTGTTGAATATCATTAAATCTTACTTTGTATGAGTTCATGATTTCAAAGACAGGTCTCCTGCAAAGATAAGGTAGAATATGCAGTGAACAACAGCAGCTCTCTAGTGAAGGCGTATTCCTTTCCAAACCAGTGTATCAAGCCACGGTATGCTCCAGACCAGAACATAAAAAAATCCCTATACAACATAGTGATTTTGACTTTGGAGGTAAGAAGACAATTGGCTTCAACTTAGTGTGGTTCGAGAGTTTTACCTCTGATCTTATGAAAAAGTCCATAAAAATCTGCAATATATAAACAATGCTGAAGAGGAAGAGCATTGGTATAAAACCTTTGAATTATTGCCATTGATTTAAAATACTTGACAAAATGTGATACACCCATTAGGTGGAGACTCTGAAATAAAGAAGAAAAATATTCTGGCTTGAAGGCATAAATATACTTTTGTAAAGAGTTTTTATGCAATCTGCAAGCTGAAAAAATTTTGTTTCATAGAAGCTAATGTAAAGGTTAAGGCTGAACCAATAGGGCTCATAATAATTTAGTTTATTTAGCTTTTTTAGCTTTTGTTTTTCTTCTTTTTGCTTTTTTGGTTTTTTTTTTTTCTTCTTTTTTCTTTCTGGCTGGGAATCATTCCTGGTTGTTGGGCAGTGTGTTAGTGGTTCATGTTTGCTGAAGTTATTTGGACAAATTTGAATTTTCAGCCTGTGAGTTGTTTACAAATTGTTTGCTTTGACTGTACACCCTGCTCTCTTAAATATTTGCTTGAGTTTATTTTATTGAATCTAATCACTGTCAGTTCCAGTATGTGCAATGCCTACCAGAGCAAATGTGAGGCACCCTTTTCCTTCTCTCACAGGCACTGGGAGGTGAATTGGCAAAGCACACTGGACTGATAGGCTTCAGCATCTTTCTTTTTGTTGAAACAAAAATGAGGAAAACATGTAAATCTAGTGCAAATGGATGTTTTTCTGAAAATAGGAAACTCAGAATGCTGCTGTTAAACTAGGAAACTTCTTGAGCTGTATGAAAGTCAAATAATTGAAGACAGTAAGACTACGGAGCAAAAGCAACTGTAAACAAAAAACTTGCTGACTGGTGTCATTTTATTTCCTGTCTCGGCAAATATCTACTCATAGGCAAGCATCATAAATAGTGACCCACTTCTAGAACTGATTTTCCTTTCTTTTATTTTTTACAAATCTACTGAAAAAGTACTTCAGAAGGAATAAAAAGGATGACATTATGGTTAAACTTTCTGTAATCTAACTTGACTGAGGAAATGTGGCTGTTTGGCTTCTGAGTTCCCTCCCCAATTAAAAAGGGAAAATAAGGACTGTCAGAAATCAGTTTAGCTAGTGCAATAATAGGTCTGAATACATTTCTTTCCATATATCTCTTTCTGCAAACTAGAGATGCAGGAAGAGCCTACTTAGATGTTGGTCCTCAAGCTATATGAGATGGAGTCAATGCCAAAAGAGTCTGGGAAAATGCCATGGGTACAGCAAAGAGCCACTGATACACTCAGGGAATGGATGCGCTGCCCTGTGGAAAAAGGGTGAGGAGCCAGAGCTGGCTCAACCTGGAGCCAGGTGGCTTTGGGGGGACTTACAAGGCAGCCAGCAAGAAGATGCAGCCATGCTCTTCACTGTGAGGCAAGACCCATAGGCTGTTGCAAGAGCAACTGAGACAGTATAAAGAAAAACTTCTCATTGTTAGAATAGTCTAGCAGTCCTTTTCAATCTGAACTGTGATCCATTTTTACTGGGACTTCTGAATATCCAGGCCAAATTTACTGTTAGGTGTGTGTAGGAAAAAAAATCCGCGGAGGCTTAAAGGACGACACGCAGTCACCAATATGGTTAAAGTGAAGTCGTTTATTAGCAGTGGACACTCGCTTTATATAGAGCCTTTGTTTATATAACGATATCTTGCAGGTGGCTATATCTTGGACACAAATTCTGTTCTCACAGAACTTCTGCTGGCTACCTCATTATCCTGTTATTCTTCTTTTCTACTGCCAGCTCCCTTATCTTTTTCCCATAGCTCATCTTTCAGTAACCTTGCAACTGGGTCTTAAGGCCCTTAGTTTACTCTAGCTAAAGCTAAAGAGTCAGGATTGCTCACATGTCTGTTTTCTTCCAGACAGTTTCCCAACAGGTGTGTTGCTGGATCTCTGCTGGTGTCTTCTGCTTCATTGGGTCATTAAAGTCTTAGAAAAGGAAGGCGTATTGCTTCAGTAGAAATCTTTTAGGACATTGATCTGTTGAAAGATAGTCTATATTATTCTGTCTTGTTTAGAGCTGTGTATTATAAGCTCATCTCACATCATTACAAAAGTGTAACATTTCAGAATTCCAGTTTTTCCTCTATTTTTCGTGTGTTTAAGATAGCGTTTGCACTACATCCATCAGATTTCACTATGTGAGCTTTAAGAGCTTTTTAATATAAATGCTGAGCTTTTACCTGAATGTTTTTTAGTCCTTGCACCTGTAGTGCCTATTCTCTCAAAGGCTGGCTGACAAAGGACTTTGAACATATGTTTCTTGATATGTCTTTCTCTTCTCTGCTTTTCTGACTCAGACTTCTCGTAATAATATCTGTTTGGCATTGTTACAATAAGAAGTTTGCTACCAGTCCTGAAGTAGATCAGACATAAAGCAAAACTCTTGTGGTCTCTGTGATTATCCCCCCAAAGAAAAAAATCTAATTCTCCATCCAAAATTCTTTTTCCTCCACAGTACAGATCTCATCCCATGATTGCTAAAAAAACCCATAAAGTCCATAGCTTAGAAGTGTATGGACACCTAAATCTCCACAATTGCTGTTGTTCCTCAGGAGTTTGTTGATTTTGTCCTGGTGATTAAGTATAAAATCTTATTTTTATGGCTTCCCCTCAATATCTGTGTGAGAAACTGGTGTGTGCAGCTTAGCACACAAAGCTGCTACCAACAGACAAGCTGCAAGCTGCACACTTCAAAAGGAGGAGCACAAAATGCACGCTGAAGGTCAGAATCAAAGTGGCAGCTCAACTGTGGGTACTCCATTCCCACTTTTGGAGAGGTAGGAGTTTTCTGCTGAGGAATACAGTGCACTCTTAACAGGATCAGCTACACTTGCTTACAGGCAGCTGAAGTACGGCAGGTAAAGCCCAGGCAAAAAAAAGATCTAAAGATTTAATTCCACCTTTCAGGCACAATGGAGCTCATTTCTTGCTTCACAGGTGATGATGTGTCCGAGGAATGGAGGAGGAAAACCTTCTCCCTGCACTGTATTTTCAAAGAGTTGGGATGCCTGGATTTCAGTGTAAGGTAGTAGATGATGGCTTGCCATCTTGTCAACATGGAGAGGTGACTGAGTCCTGGGTCTGTTCATAACCCAGTGCATTATGAAGGACAATTACACATTTTCCTTTGCTGATCTTCTGTTGCCCCTGTTCCACTTTGCTTGTGTATTTTCATAGGGATACATTCGTGAAAGAAATGAAGCCTGGCTGTGTGTTTGTTGAGATCCTCTAAGGTTCTCTAAAATGTTTAAAATTCATATTCTGGCTATTTCGGAAATGAACTCAAGTCATAAAGACTGTCTGTGTTCTCCATACCTTGATGTATTTTACCAGTACCAGTTCTTCATTTGATTGGCTTAGTTTCTGTTCAGTGCAAATGTGTTCCCATCATAAGTGACCTGTGCTAATTTCACACTACATAGAAATTAAAGTCTTAAGAAGAAACACTTCTTAAAAAGTATTAAAAGGTTAAAATATTTTTGCATTATTGCTCAAAAGCTGCATTTTCCACAGTTGGTTCTCCTTTCATTCCCTTTACAGGAGCTGGTTGCCTTCTGGTGTCATTTGCATGCTTTATGTGGAGCAAGGCTCTGCTGAAAGTTGATTGTGTTAAATCTGTAGGGATTTGCTTTTCTTTGTAGATAAGGTACAGGAAAAAAAGGCATTTGGAAGTGAACATAGAGGTTATCTCCTCAGTATCTGATACTGAAAAAATACAAATTCAAACCACACTTTCCCTAAACTTGTCTATCTCTGTGTGGGTCTTAGCACTCACTGCTACATCTGATTTTTTGACCAATTTTCTCTTACTTTTCGTTATTACTATTACTCAGAGTTTTCAGGGGCTTAGTGCAGCACCAGGGTGCAGCTGCTGTTTCAGAAAGAACTCCTTCCATAAAGCAACCATTGAAAGGTGACTTTAAGCCTAAAGGAATACATCTGGTAGAGTGCTTGCTCCTGAATTAATATTTTGGAGCACATACTGTTGATGTTATCAGTGCCTTCAGGCTCAATGCTTGCTTCTTTCTTGCTTATTTGTAGGATTAACATCTGAAGAGATTCTTTGGGACATATACTGCTTAACATGTGTGATGAAGGTCAAAAATCGACCTCTGCTATGCCTCCTCTCCACAATCCAGTGGAGTTTTTCCAACAGAAGCACCAGTTGTGCAAAGTTGGCAGGGAGAGGGAAGAGTTTCCTGTGTCTGCTGGTCTTTGCCATCCTCCAAAGCCGTGTCAAAAGGAAGCACAGCTGGATGTGTCCTGTCACACATTCCATTTCCAATCCCAAAGCTCTCCTTTGAATTGGTCTGGCAAGACATCTGCAGTCTGTGAAGCCATGTGGGGCTGTCAGTAGGCAGAGTGGTGATGGTTGGGTGTCAGAAATAGTTGGTGCTGGGGCATCCTATGAATCTTGCTCTGTATCTGAAAGAGTGTAAGTCCTCACTTCTGTCAAAGAAAACACTTCTGCATCTCACCACAAAAAAAATACTTTGTTCTGAGGTACAGGTTGCATTTCTCTCACATCTGTGTTACTGATTTACAGGGGAGGGCAGGGTCCGTGGTTGTGGATTGTGATTTTGAGAGGAATGAGGAATGCCTCTTGAATGAACTGATGTGCAGAGTGAGGAAGAATGATATGGAAAACTGAGAGCTAGGCTTAGAATTATAGTTCTAAGGTAGAACTGGAACTCAGATTTTGATTTAAGACTTAAAGCAAAGTCAGATTTAATTTTTTTTTCCCCCCTTTTTCTCTGAAAAGGAATTTGGGTTCTACTGTGCCTTGAAAATTAGGTTTTGGAAGAAGAACCTTAAGAGAATATGGAAGTTTAGGAAATCAAATTGGCAGAAATCTTTCCTAGTTTCAATACAGAAAGATCACCTGTAAGTGAGAAAGGAAAGGGCATTTCAGTCGGATGATATGACTCTTTTATGGTGTTCTTATGCCACCTCAGAATTTTTCTCGTCTTTCTAAAGCCTCTTCAGTTACCTTTCTGTATCGATGAAGTTGAGGGCATGATATTGGTCCAAAATTCAGTTTAATAAGTTGCTTTTTTTTTAAAAAAAAAAAAAAAAAAAAAAAAGAGAGAAACAAATAGGGATACAAGAAAAAAACCACCAACCTTTAATTGAAACAAGCTGCAGAAGCACTGTATGGAGCAACATGAGTGCAAAATGATATCAGGACATTTAAGGGAAGGAGAAAAATCTCAGAGAAAGGAAATGAATGAGTTAGTGTGCAGTGTCCATTTGTATTACATGCTAGAGGTTTTCCTAGTGTAACCCAAATTCATTTTCAGGACAGCCAAGAGCTTCATGCTACAAAATGCCCCGTTCATCTCGTGGAATTCAGCAAGCAAACTGAATTTTCTTATGCTGGGTATCTGCCACCAGCTGAGGGCTTTCTTCATTTCTTCATATGTTTTAGCTGGGTTTTTTGAGAGTTTGTTCATTTTGCCATCTGTTTAAAAATCCATCCATACTTGACCCAGGTATAAGCCAGATAAAATTATCTACTTTCTCTGCTGAGCCCTGGCAGAGGTTAGTATTGTGGTATGTGGGGAGGTTAAACATATTTATTGTTCTGTCTTCTTTGCTCTTTAATCCATACACATGGGAAGAAAGTAATTTGAATTGGATGTCGATGGTACAGAGATCTAATTGGAAGGAGCATGAAATAAAGGCATTGAGAATAGATGTTGATATGACAAAGAAAGACTGGTCTTGAAGGCTGACATTTGCTGAGAAGGGAAAGGCAGACTAGTAAGCAGGAAGGAAGTCACTGGTGAGTGGCTGCCATCACTGGGAGTCAGTGATGAGAAATGGATATAACGCAGTTAGTGGAAAACGAAGGCAAATATACACTTTAAAGTTGGTAAAGTAATACCTGATCCCACTGAATTAAGGTATCTCAATATATTTCCTCAACGCTTCTCATCTTGAGATTGTACTGTTCAAGTCCTCTTAAGGTTACAAGTGAGCATCATCCTCCTCACACAGCGCATTTTAAAAGAGCCTTGTTTTGTGTTTTTCACCCCTATATACATGCATGGCATAACTGTCCACTTTCATCAGTTGAGCTGCAAAAAATGGAGAGATCTTCCCTACCTGTTATCAAAAAACTGAGAGAATAACAAAATACTCTACAAAATGCACTGCAGAATAGTGCTTTAAAAGAAGCTTTCCATTTTTTTCCATTGTGCATTTCTGTAGAAAGCTCTAGAAGTTTAGTATAATTTAAAAATGTTATAAAGAAAAGCATTAACTGTACAATTTGAAGAGAAACCTAAATGAATTAGAAATAAAGGGGAAAGAACAGTCATAGCAGTTTTAATAAACTCAAGTAAAATACAATGACTAATACAGATACAAATGTCATGAACTCTTCTGGCTACAGAAATCCATAAGCAGCTCAGAAACAGTTGACGTAATTAATTTCATTTGTTCTCGTTAATAAAGGCCTCATTTGTTTTATTACTAGGATTTTTTTCATCAGTTCTAATAAGCCATTTGTTTTGACTTTTTTTCACATGCTTCAATTGCCAAAGGGTATCTCAAATGTCCCATTCTTCTACCGGGGAGAAAAAGTCTTTAAAAATACATTCTCAAATTTGTCAAGAACAGTTTTTGAAAAATCTGGATACACTGAGATGCAGAAGTTAAAAACCAAGACCTTGATATGCTTCTTTCACCTGAATCCAGTCATCTGTCATATATGAGGAAGGAGTTCTGAATTCACAGAATTGAAAAAAAAGCCAATTTGGGAAACTGGCTTACTGGCCTACTTTCGGATAGCATCTTCTCAAAAATATCTTTAATCCGTTTGTTTAGTGCATTAGTCTTGAAATAAAGCGCTGAAGTGTAAATAATCCATTCCTGTACAAAAAAAAAAAAATATTTTTATGTATTTGCAGCTTTTCCTACGGTACTCAGTGACTTTTATCTTTTACCACTGTTCCATAGTGTTTTCTTTCGTTGCTTAATTCAGATACTGCTGCAGTTACTAGAAATCAAGAATTAAAAAACCTTTAAAGAAGCACATTTTCTTATGCTGGATTTGCTGGATGTGCAGAGCACTGATCAGTCCTGATTAGACCTTCTGTCTCCAGGTGGACACATAACTGAGCTTCTTCCACAGCTTTTTCTAGCCAAACCTTGAGTGGTTTCTCAGAAAAACATAGTGACCTGGTGGTTCAAACATAGGAGTAGCAAACTCTGACAGATTTACAGTAACTACCTCTCTAACATTTATTTTTTCTGATGACATCACTGACAAATGAATTGTCACTTCTTTTGAAACACATACAAGACCTTTTTGGTAAACACCTTTTGACCTATCTCCTGCACAGCTTCCTGGTGGAAGTGACAAGCAGGAATCATCTACAGGTGCCTGTATGCAGGTTCCAGCTCTGCCCTGGGCTTCTTTGTGCCTCTCAATTGAGCCCTCTTTAAAAAAAAGAAAAAACAAACTTTTAAAACTGTTTAATACTCACTGTTTTCTGTGGACAAAGGAAATATATGACCTGTCTTTTCATTTGCCTCTTTTTTCTTCTCTGCTTCTACAAAGTGCTATTTGTAAATGTCCCTGATTTTACCTCTGGCCTTTACTGTGGATTTTAGCAATTTAGTGCTATATATGGCTTTTCCGAATAAAACCATAATGTGATAAGCTCAGAGGTGCTAGATATCATCAGTACCAAGAAAATACTTCCAGATAGCAAATAGTCCAGTCACTGTGAGCTAAAGGTGTGTTGAACCTCAATCTTATCCTCTCTGAAGAAATCAATGTCTGTGTTTCTTGACCTAGTGACATTTTTTTCATATTGAGCCCAGAGTATGTGAAATATGAACAATATCTTTTTCAGTCTTGAAAGGTCTTCTAATACATCCAGAGACAAAAATTGTATTATTCACAGTGGCCTCCGTGCTTGTTAGTGTGAGGAAAAAAAATCTGTATAGTTCCAGCTACCAACACTATTGCAAGAAAATAAGAGAAAGGCAACGTTGTGTATGAATCTGACTGAATTAAAAACTGCTTTCTCAGCAATCAGGGTCATAGAGTGATGCAAATCAGATGCTTACATAAAGCTGTTATGCAAGGAGGATGACAAGAGCTACAGTGATTAAGATACTTATCCTCTGTTGTCCTTTCACTTTGTAAAAAAACACTGACAAATTAACTGCTTGAAATGGACCATTCTAAAGCAACTCAGTCAAACACATCTCCTTACAGGGATGACCTTTCACCTAATTTTTTTTATTTTTTAATTTTTTTTCCCCGGTGTGATCTGTGGAGCACATCAAGATGAACATCTCCTTTTCCATGCTGGGCCATGGGACAGCTCTGTCATCTCAGATGCACACACATGTGGTGTGCAGTGGTACATGGCTAAAATTAGGATGTGGTCTTCAACTGACATACTGATGAAAAGGCAGCATTTACTTTAAGACACATGCACTGCATCACTACACATCTTGACAAATACAAATGATAGCCTTGTGTATGGCCTTGCAGTAGCTGGTTTTAAGCAGAGCAATGTGAGGAACCAAACTGGAATATAATCTTTATTCTTTTAGTTAGTTAGAATAAACACGACTAAACACATTTAATACTGGTTTAGATACCTAATGAGATTTTTTTCCTCTTGCCTTTCACCATTATTTTTTTGTAAAATTCTCTGTCAGATGAGTCAAAAAGCCCATGAAATAGTAAAGACTTTGTTGAAAATAAATATATTTAGAACTGATAAGGAAACTGTGTCTGTGGAATTTTGTGTGTCTTTATCCAGCTACAGTGTAAATATACAGTATAAATTTGTTATATTTCAGATACTCAATGGTATCAGTGAACTGCTTGTGCAGGGTCGAAAGACTAAGGGTTGATGACAGAGATGGTAGAACTACTGTAACTAACTAGCTAGAGATAAAAAGATATCTCCTAGGAAATCTTTAATTTCTAGATTGCATGCATAAGCATCAAAGCTAGCTCAAATGGCCATAATAATTTTGAACTGATTATTTTCTCCATGTTTCTTGGATTAATCTTACCATACTATAAGATAAAACATATTAGTAATTTGGATTATCTCCTTTTCTCACCTCCATGTTTCTCCTACGGTCACCAAAAACAAGGGTGCAGAGTCCCTTTGATGCAAATAGCAATAAATGAAACACTTGTAGCTGCCCCAAGACGGGAAAGGAAGCAGGAAGAAGACAGAAGAGAAAACACTGGTTGAAACAGTAGCAGATATATTTGTCCAAAAATTTATACTATCCGTATGGCAGTGGTACAGTATTGGTATTATTTGCATCATACCTGTAGGTTTCAGATGAGATCCTTCTGTCTTGTCTGTTATAAAACCAAATAGAGATGGGAATCTGTATCTAAAATATTCTGAGGAATTGAAGCAAATAGGGTTTGAAAGAAAAACAGATGATTAATATATACCTTTGATTCTCTTTTTGATTGAGATACTGGTTTTGATTTTAGTCTGATTTTTGGCCAGAAACAATATATTTTAAATGTCTATTTATATATAAAATTACTCACCCTGTCAGACTGTCAGAATTCAGATCTATGGCAAAGACTAAAACAGATCCAGGTCACCTGGGAAACAAGTTTTATTTCCTTTCCCTGAGGTTAACTAATCATATATAATGTAGTGATAAATTAGCTAAATTAAATCCTCTTCCACCTGCCTTCCCTTTAACTCTTTTGCAACATTAATTGTATTTCCACATTATCTGACCTTCCATATTTATTCCAGTATATTAACACTGTTCCCAGAGAATTTAATCTTTGCCCCACAAGACAGCTCTCTTGAAAATATCAAAAAAAACACTGTTAAGAAATGGCAGTTAAAAAGAGCATGGTACCAGTTGTTTCATCTTAGAGAAAATGCATCCTCTAATTCATAATGCCATAAATAAGAAAGAAAAATCACTAATGTGAATTTCATTATGTCTTTAAAGCCTGCTGCTATTTTAAGTAAAACTTGGATAGAAGACAATCAAAATGAAAAGAAATAAAGAAGGGTTTCTCTGAGCTTCTACTACAATCACTGGTTCAAGAGAATTGGGTCATTTAATGTAGCATTTGTACCTTTTTTTATTTTATAAAATATAAAAAATAGATTAGCTTTGCTACATGAAATAGGCAACATGTTCAACATGTTGGGGTGCTTCTCTAAGGCACTATTTGTGTAGCTGTTCTTCTGGTATGTTATTGCCAGATACATTTTCATGTCCAGAGTGTGGATAAAAATTCATTCCCTGACTACCTGGAATATTTTGGAAAAGCAGTAAACACAGAGGGTTTCTGGGCACATTGTTTGGAAATTTGAGGTAATGAGGTAGTGAGGGCATGGCAAAAATGCTATTTCTACATTCTCTTTGCAAGGCTGTTTTCCTTCTGATGGGGAAAAAAAGAGGTTGCCTTGAGAACAGCCCAACCTGAAAGAGTGGAGTGGAGCTCTGCTGTTTTACAGAGCCAGGCAAGCCAAAGGAACAGTGTGAACTAGTGCTTCAGAAATAAGAAAAGGTATTTGGTACATCAATGGGCATCAAACTTAAGTCCTATTTATAGCCAATTATTTCAGATGGGTATCTCAGATGGAGGTGCATTGTGAGCAAGAGACAACATGTGATGACTAAAGCTTTTGACACTTGGTTCTTAAGGAAATTCCTGCTTTTTCCAGTCCTCCTTTTGGTATCCATTTGGAAAATCAAGATGCAATATTTTCCTCAGGGTTCTATATTGCCAAGTCAAATCAAAAACACAGAAAATCGTTTCTTTTAAATTCAGTCTGCTTCATTATTGGGCTATGTGAGCCAGGGTGTTGCCACACAAAATGGGATTAAATAAAGTGTTTTACAGTGATGCCTGGGAATCATACTTCCTAAGCTTATTTGTTATTCAGATGAAACCCTCTCATGTATGCATTTTGTCATCACACTGTTGTCAGTGATAAAGTGATGATTGGCAAGAGGTTTTTTCTGTGTTTCAAGAAGACGTATTATTTTTTCTCCATTTTCCTCATAACTTCAAAAATGCAATAGAATAGGTCCTATTCTTTAATGTGCTTTTCTGTTCATATTACTCTCTCTGTCCTCAAAGTGAGTTTGTAACAAGAGTCTCTGCTGTTGTGATGTTGCTGTAACTCGTTACTCAGAGACAGAAACGAGAACTGACCATGGCACAAGATGAATCTGTTCCCATTCTAGCACCTGCAACTGTAATGCAAAGGGGAGGTGGGAGTATGTTTGCTCATTCAGGTTGTTACAAGGATGAGAAGTGGGGCAATGGCAGTGGTATTGGCTTCTAGGAGCATGATTTGAAATGTTTTGAGCCCTGAAAATTTCAAACAACAAGATTTCTCCACTTGCCAACTTTTATACAAATTATCAACCGGCAGAAAAATTAAACACACTTTTCTTTTTACTAGGGATTGATCCAAGTGATGAAGACACAAACCTGACTGGTGCAGTTCAACATGCCAGAGGGATGGGATGGCATCCAGAGAGAAGTGGCTTGAGAAGTGGGCCCATGTGAACCTCCTAAGGTTCAAAAAGACACAGTGCGAGGTCCTGCATCTGTATTGAGGCAATTCTCATTACCAATACCAGCTGGAGAATGATGTGGTATAGCACAGCCCTATGAAAGAGACAATGTGTGCTTGCCAACAACGTGTGCTTGAAGCCCAGAGGGACAGTCACATCCTGGGCTGCATCAAATGCCAGCAGGTTGAGACAGTGGATTCTGACTCTCTGCTCTGGTGGGATCTCACCTGGAGTGCTGTGTCCAGCTTTGGTGCCTCAACACACAAAGGATGTGGACCCGTTGGAGTCAATCCAGAGGAAGGCTGCAAGAATGATCAGAAGGCTGGAGCACCTGTCCTGCAAAGACAGTGTGAGAAACTTTGTGTTGTTCATCCTCAAGAAGGGCAGGCTTTAGGGATACCTTATTTTTTGCAGTACCTGAAAGGGACCTATAGGAAAGCTGGGGAGGAACTCTTTACAAGGGCATGTAATGATAGGATGAGGGCAAATGGTCCTAAACTAGAGCAGAGTAGACTTAGGAAGAAGTTTTTTATTGTGAGTGTGGTAAAACACTGGAACACTGGAGAGGTGGTGGAGGCCCAGTTACCAGAGGCATTCAGAGTCAGGCTTGATGGGGCTCTGGGCAACCTGGTCTAATTAATGATGTCCCTGCTCATTGCAGTGAGGCTGGACTAGGCGACTTTTAAAGGCCCCTTCCAATGCAATGTGTTCTGTGATTCTATGATCCTAGTAGAAATAGCAAACTGCTTTTTAAAAGAGATGACAGTGTATAGAAAAGACACTCAGGATATGGAATCATTCAGAGACAATCTGTAAATTTTCCCATCTTCTCATCAATGTATTTTCAACAAAATGTATTGGTCTTGTTCATGGCAAGAGCAGTCATGACTGGGTTGAAAAAGAGCCAATTCTTGGTCTGTTGTGTGAGCAGTATTTTAGATCTTTGTCTGTTTGAACCATTTCCAAATGATTGATTAAGTTCCAGTTTGAAAATTTCCCGGAGAGGCCACACCTTCGGGACAAATTTATGTTGCTAATTTATGGTTGCAGCTATTTCCAAAGTGCTGTCTTAATTTTTTTTATTCCTTGGCCATCATCATGGCGTGTGCCAATATTTGATGACAGTTCTCTCCACATACCTCAGCTCTGTTCCCTTCATACAGTGTGTGTTTCTGTGTTGTTCACTCAAAAGAATTACAAAGAATGAGTTTATAAAAGTACACATGATAATAAGCATACATGCCTCAGGTTTCATGGTTTTAAAATGTCATACTTACATAGGGAGCATTGTTTGTTAGAAGTCAGCAGTCTCAATAACCCATTACAGCTTTGTTTACTCAAGGGCACACAGCAAGCTCTAATTTCAACTCCCAGCCAAATGCTCCTGTGCTTAAACACACAGAACCCCATCATGCACTCAGGCTGCCATTCACCTCACAGTCTTTCATCACCTACTTTCCATAATACAAAGTTGCTCCTCATGACAGCTCAAACCCAAAATCATTCTGTGACTCAAGGGCACAAGTATTTTATGACTTTGGCCTTGGTTATTAGCCTTGAAGTAATGTGTTTCTGTTATTCTGGATCGAGGGAGCAGGGTGTCATGCTCTGAGAAGCTGAGAGTGACAGTCAGACAGCCCCATTTTCAGAACTCCAAGGACCATCCTCGCAACAGCAAAAACTAAAGAGGCAGAATTTTGGAATGGGTTGTGAGTGGAGTGAATTGGGTGGAGTAATCTTAGTAAAGGACTTGTGTACAGAATGATAGTGCCACAATAGTGGAAAAAGGAAAAAAAAAAAACAACCAACCAACCAAAAATAAAACCAACCAGACAAACAAAACAAACAAACAAAAGACCCAAACAAACAAAAATACACAAGTGAACAAACAAACAAACCTCACCAAAAACTGAAATAAAGCAACTAAGTTCCTTTGTTTCATTCTCTTTCCTATTTTCAGGATAAAATACAGCAGCCAGCAGTAAAAAAACAGGTGAGAAGTATTGCACATCTGTGCATTTTTATACTCTGTCATTTCCATTCCTAGCATGGGACTGTCTCTTCCTTGCCTGTTCTGTTTCTCCAGTAAAGTCAGAAATCCACTGGAATTTTAAAAGTTTTGGTGGGAGTCGTTTTTCATCATTCACATAACTGCAATGAAACAGGTTCCAGGACAGTTTTGGCACTCTGGCCTCTAATTCCAGGAACTGTAAAGAGGCATATGGCAATTAAAAAATTAGCAGAGTTATCTGAACATTGTGAACCTCAGATGATGTTTAGTTTGGGCTCAGACCAAGTTTTGGGCAAAGGTACTAAGGATTCTTATTTAGTAAGAGCTGATTATATGCTCCCTGTAATTTGAACTTTGAGTGAATCTGGTTTTAATTTGCATTATGCTAGATGTGTATATTAAATATTCAGGCTATGGATTTTGGCAACCTTGTTCATGGCTTACATTTGAAGATAGTTTGTAGCTTCATCATTTTCATAAGTGCATTTTAATTGTGTTAACTGCTAGAGGAATTATTCAGGGATCTTTTTTGTTCCCCTTGATTTTATTAAGCTGCAAACAGAATTCCTTTCCTCTAAGAAAACTGTAAAAGCAAAATCTGTTCTCATACTCAGCTGGATCCTATAGTGAGAGAAGCAGTTATGGGGCTGCCCATGGTGCTCCTTGAGGGCATGACAGCTGGCCACTTCAGTCACAGATGACCTCTTTCTTGGGGGTCCTTCACAATTAGGTTTTAGGAGCATGTTTGCCTGCAGCTGTGTTTTAGGAACACATCATAGCTGGTTATGGTGAGCCTCTGAGTTTCTTGCTTCACTTTGGTATCTCTGGTACAAGTTTTCCCTTCCAGTAGCTTCTTTCCAGCGTTGAGTGTAGCAGAGTATCTTGTAAAGCTTTTTCCATTTTCAAGCAAAACAGGATAATAAAGAGTGGCATAGTGACCACCTTTCTTCCTAACCCACCAGGCATGCTTCAATTGGTCCTGTTGCATAGTCTCAGTCTTTCAGCATGTTCTGTCCTTATTTTCTCTGAAGCACTGTTATTTGCCCCTTTATTACTGCCCAGCTCCTTGTTTAATGATGCAGTAATTAGCCTACACTTTTTTCATTAGAAATTGTCTTGGCTCTGATTTTTGCTGAGTCTCATTACTGTTTCTATCTTCTTTTATTTTTTCGCTTTTTTCTTTTTTTTTTACATATGTTCTCACTAGAAGTCCCAGATACCACTGTAGTCCCTGTGCAGTCCTGTGGGTCTTCAGATACCCTGAGTGAGACCCAGATACCTGGAGTGAGACCTTTCACCACTGAGCTCAGACTTTAATGCCCATTTTGTAATGCTACTGAATTTGGCTTTGTGCAGACACATAAACATAGGAAATTTCCAGCCCAAGAAGCAGGCAGTGCAAGGAAATGTACAAAAGAGAAGAAACCCAGAAGATGATAAGCAGATGAAGTGGTTCCCTCCATTGCAGAAAATAGTATTTACTCCTTCATTTTTCTATTTTGAGATATTTCCATTTAATTCCTTTCTTTCAGTATCGTAAACAGAATGTAGAGTCTTTTTGGGGAGTATGCTGAATTGTAGGATAGAAACCACCAGTGGTACTTAAAGGTTATTAAGCTTTCTTCCACAAACCTGCATGTCTGAGAACCAGTCTTTTGTTGCCACCAGAGTCTATTACAAAGAATGACAAAGTAGTCCAGCATGGTCTCAGTATCTGGTACACAAACAAGTTCTCCAGACTGGGCAATCACAAAGCTCAAATTCCATGTTTCCAAAATACTGGAGAGGCTGTTCCTCTTCTTTAAAGATGTCCCAGCAAATACAACAAGAAGCCAAAGGAACATGGTATCCTGACAGTGATGGGGTCTGCATCTTCTGCCTGCAGAACAGGGCAAGAGAGGAGCTGCCTCCTGCCATGGAGTGGTCTTCTATCATCCAGCAACTTGCAGCCCAGGAGCTTTCTGTGTCCTTATATTCCCATGGCTTGTCACTGCCAACTAAATGGCCAGACATTACTGCAGTGGATTTAGATAAGGAACATGGAGCTGACTGTGCAGTAGACCTGGGAGAACAGTTCATGGGAACACTTGCTTCAATGCAAAGATGTCATTGTAGGCAAACTTCTTAGTGGAGCTTTAGAAAGCAACCCCACTTCCAGTGAGGCACACACCAGGAGCTGATCTGTGCAATACATTTGAAGATGCCCTCTATCCCTGATCCCACTCATGGCAATACTCTGTTCTTGGAAGTTGATCCCAGGTAGCCCAGTGAGAGGATGTGCTGAGGAAAGTCCATCTCGTTCCTCTGCCATCATAATAGAGGAATATGCTTGCTCCCTTTGAGGGTGGTAGGTGACCCTTCAATGGCTTCTTGAGCTAGACTGTTGTGTGAGCATCACAGTGCACTGAGGAAGTGCAAGGCATGAAAATAAACATGAGGGAGGGCATGCATGTAATGCATGCTTTGCCTCACCATCTTTTGAAAAGCTATTGCATTGCTTACTGAATTGCTGGCAGAGATAATATTAATCTGCCTATATCAGGAAGAAGATGGAGGACAAGAAGAGGTTAAAAAAAAGAAAATCAGCACAATGCTGGGCTGATCTTGAATCTTCCCATAAAACATAAACCTAATTCCTCTACCTGGTAGGAGGGCTAAAGCTTGGCTGTATGTCACAGTTCGCTGGGTGTGACATCCAAAAAAAAGCATCCACTCTGCTCCTGGCAATGATTTTCAAAAACAATTTGCACTTTATCTCTGTGACACCAAGAGATCACACATCACCCAACACGGTCAGGTATCAGGAGTGAATCAATGGCTGGCTTGCCTCCCAAGGTCTGTCCCCTGGTTTTATTACTGGCAGTGGTGGAGCCAGCATTTAAAGGGCAGCACGAGAGGACCAGTTTGTAGATAAAACTTGTTTTTTCCTACTAGCCAAGCCTAACGGGGCACAGTTCTCTTTAAAATGGTGGTAGCATCAAAGAACTTCCAGCATTAACTTGCAAAGAAGTTTTGTGTACCATTTGAAGTCCCACAAATATTTTCTTAAACTACAGGATACAAGACAGAAACAATAATAACAAACCCAACAGCTATAGCCAAAATATAGCAAAAGGCAACTTTTTGAGAAAACCTTGCATTTTAGCAACTAAAAAGAAAAATTCAACATTATAAACATATAAAGTCGGTATATGATGTGGTACTGTGATATGGTACCACATTTTCCATCATCTTTAGGGAAGGCCACACATATTGTCTGTGAATTGGAAGCATCTGGGAAGTAATTTTATCACTCTGAAATGTATACTGTCAGTCCTCAGAGCAAGCTGTATTTTGCAAATTACACTACTTGCACTGCCAAGTGGAAAGATATTTCACGTGAAGAGTTCAGTAATGAAAGGACTTTAAAATAAAAATAAAAATAAAAGGTCCATTCTAGCTCATTATTCTCTGATATGGGAGCATAAATACTTGTTAAGGATAGTTGAAGACTATCCCTACTCAAAAAACTCTAGCTGAGTGGCCTTATGTGGTCCTATTCAAAACAGTAGTGAATTGCTGACATGTAATTTCTGTGCATAGTCTGAATATGAAATTCTGTAAAAACCTCTGTTATTTCAATCATTTTTTCATAATTTACTGCATTTTGTAACTCTTCACAGTTGAGCTCATCTTTGCTTCCCACTTTTCTCTAGCTCTTAGGGGGTTTTGTCTTCTAAAGATTTAAAATTATCCTGGAGTCCTAATCCTAAATAACCCTGGGCATTAGTGGGAAAATAAGTCCTTTTCAAATATTAAAACAAATTTATTCAGTGCATTGCTGTCCAAGACTTGAAAGCCCATTTTAGTCCCACATGTTTTAGATGGATGCATGATGTATGTGTGGATTACCAGCGCCTTAGTGTTGGCCCTCTGTTACAAATCAGATGAGGAATGTGCAGTCAGGATGAATAAATAAAAGGAAGTTTGATAAAATCACTCTGCTTTTTTAAAATACCTGTGACCATGGTGCTGTATTTGCAAGACACTTTCCAGTTTTATATGAGTGGTGTTATTTGGAGATCGAGGAGAAAGATGCCTCTGCCTGTCGGTGCAGCTGCTTTTCCTAGATGTGGAAATGTGATGGGTCTAACATGAAAGTGTCTGTCACACTTCTCTCCAGAGGCCCTCCAGTTGTTCATCATAACGTAGCTTTAGCAGGAACAGTTTTAAAAGAATGCTTGTGAGCACACAAATAAATGGAATGGCTGTGCCTGAACGTGGCAGAATCTTTGGATGATCTGTCAAAGAGGAGTTCGGGTAAGCTTTGTGCCTTGCCCATAGTATTACCCAAATCTGGGCAATCTGAAGGGGATGTGGTGTATTTATGGGTGTTTGTGAAAGGCTGAGCACAGAGCTAGGGAACGCTTCAGTCCAGTACTGATAGACATCTCATACTGGATGTAAAGGATATGGCCATCCTCTCCCTGATTCTATCAGCTTTGTGCTTCTAATTTTACACAGCATTTTTGCTTTCTTGTCCTCAGTCCCCATAATTAATGCATTCCCTTTCTTCTGCTTTCCATCCTGTTAGCCTCAGATTTGACAGGAAACTTCTGGTAATATCTCATCCAGAAACACAGCTTACTTACCATATTGATAGCCTTGGGCTTTTGCTGAGTCCTTTCTACCCATGTATAGAGCCATTTTTAAAGCACAGTGTGGCTTTAAACAAATATTAGATCTAAAATCTAGGTCACACTTTTTACTGAAGGGCAGATAAGAGGTTTGCTCATTTCCTAGTGAAAAATAATTTTTACTGGTTGACTTGATAATTTGAAAAGGAAAATAATTTAAAATAGCAATAATGTAGATAAGTATGCATTTTGAGTACAGGAGTGGTTTCTCAGCATTAAGCAGAGTATTGTCTAAGTGCTATGGATGACAGTGATTAAGGCAAATAATTCAAATAATTGATACCCTCTTCAGAGTGCTGCATCTGTAGCCCAGTATTTTCCCAGGAAACAATAAGGTGCATAACAATGAGAAATTACTAATACTTTCTAGAGCTTCTGAGTGTATAGAAATTGTGAAGGTAGGACTGGGTGCAAAAAATAACCTTTTGAGAAGTCTATAATGATTTTGAAGCATAAGGGATGTTTGATTTTACAGAAACTGAAATTTCCTGGGAGTTACAGGGTGTAATGTTTAATAATTTTTAATCACTTTGGTAAATGGTCGGATTCGTAACTTTCTCTGTTTGTTTGGCATTTGTATAATCATAGAATAGTTTTGATTGGAAGAGACCTTAAAGACCATCTAGTTCCAACCCCCCTGCCATGGGCAGAGACACCTCCCACTATATCAGGTTGCTCAAAGCCCCGTCCAAGCCTTGAACACTTCCAGGGAGGGGGCATCCACAACCTTCCCAGGCAACCTGTTTTAGTGTCTCATCAACCTGACACTACAGAATTTTTTTCTAATATCTAGTCTAAATATAACTTCTTCCAGTTTAAAACCATTACCCCTTGTCCTGTCACTACATGCCCTTCTGAAAAGTCCCTCCCCAGGTTTCTTGAGGGCCTCCTTCAGATGCTCCTTCAGTAATGCTCATCAAGTCCTTTGTTACTTGGTACCCAATCTTTTTCATGTATATAGATACAGAAAATTGAACATACATTCGTGTACCTATTTGTTTATTCTTGCAATACTCATGAATATTTGGACCCTTTACCATACCTGATAATGTTACAAGATGGCTTTACATAAAGTAAGCTACTTTCTGTGATTTCTGGGTTTAAATTAAATAAAATAAAGTTTCTTTCAACCATGTGTTATTGCTGTTGTTGTGCATGTGTATAGGACCAACCCAATGGTAAGCAGGTGAGAAAATTTGAGGTAAATCTATTGCTTAACAGGCTCAAGATCTTCCACCCTGAGACCATTAAAGAACACTGTAGGAGCTCCAAGAGAGTCAAAAAGTACCATTTTTTACAGTACTGAAGATGATGATGATGTTTCTGATAGAAATTTCACTGTGCAGAGGTCAGTGCAGTTCACTCTTTAAGAACAGTAGAATTGGAAAGAACCCCAAAGATGTTTTTAAATCGTCCCAAATATCTTCTGGATGCCTCTGAGAGTGAAAGAGAAGAAACTAGGTTTCATATGTTGAAGAGAAATGAAATCAAAAAGAAAAATTAACAAATGAAGTCATGGGCTAGTTGAAAATTCAGTCTAGCACACCAGTCTGCACGTAGTCTCATAGTACTCAATTTTGTTGATGCCTAGGAGAAACTGGGGGTCAGTCTGTGCCCTCAGAAAGAGAATCTTAAAGGGAAATTAGTACCTGCTTTGCAGAGGCCACACATGTAAAGTCTGCAAAATACTGAGTTCCATCTGGCCAACAATCTAGCAGAAGAAGAAAAGTAGTGTTGAAAAGATCTCTGGTGCTGAATTCACATTTTAATTAACTCTGCTGAACATTGGTGGCTCTAAAAAAGAATAGTACTTTGTGCTGCCTCTTACAATGCCTTCGATAGTTTTTGAAGGGTACCATTTTTCTGGTGGGATTAAAATTCAGACAAATGTCCAAAGCTTTCATATTCTCATCTCAGAAGTAAGGAGCCTGTGCTTAGAGCATGTGAAGTAAAGAGCTTCCTTTCATCATACCTTGAATGATGTCTGTATGACCAGGTAAGTTGGAATTCATCACACAGCCCTTGAATGGATACCTGACAGAAGCCTAGACTCCCTTTATGACAGAAGGAAAGAAAAAGACTTTTCTAGGACTTGATTTATCCCATCCCAAAGTAGATAGGTCAGATTAATCATTCCCTAAGAGTACCCATTTCTCTCAATTTTCTATAAAAGGAGTGCAAAAAGGAGAGATCTGAATCATAGATATTGTAGCTTTCATGAGATCAGTCTCACCCAGACTCGGCATGTTACATAGCTTCAGTGAAACACTTGTAAATATAGCCAAAGGGAGTTTTAGGATAACAGCACTGAAGACTGCAATGTGCTGAGGTACTAAGTCAGTAAAGTTATTCACAGCCTTATGAATTATTGAATTATTAGCTTAAAATTAATATCCTGAACATATCACTAATTCGTGATGTCAACTAAAACAAATTAACTAAAAGGTCAAGATTTTTATTTTCAGTTACTTTCTCAAATGAGAGTACTTCAGTTTGAGGAAAATTAACAGTATTTTTAGTATTGATGAAACTGGAAACTAAGAGTAGAGGAAATAGCGTCTCACCTTTCATTATTTTTCCCTGGAATTGAATTCACTCAGGTGTTATAAAAAATAGTTAAAAATATTGAGAAAAAAGAAAAGACAAGAAGGAGCAAAGGCTGTCTTGACTACAAAACTGAGGGGGTTTTTTTCCATTTATATCTGCAAGGTCTATTTTTATGGGTAAAATTAATACGAGTACGTCTCTGTTCTTTTGGAGTTTTCTCTTTGTACAAACTGTGTGAACTGAGGCTGCGCATTTTACAGGAAACTCTCCCACCTTTTATATTTTGATTCTTGTATCTAATCTTTTTATTTTGAACCACTCTATTGATAGAAAGACAAATCCAAGCTTAAAAATTGTCAGAATTCTTTGTCCAAAGTAGCCTTTTCACTGAACCAATCCAAAAGTGACACACACACACACCCCTCCCATCCCCCAAACAGTGATGAATTACAGTCAGAAACGTAACTTCCCTGACTCAGCATGGCTTGGTTTCAGATCCTTCATATTCCCTTAAGCTTTTCATGGTTTCATTTCCCTTCTGCTGCCAAGAAAGAGAGAAAAAAAATGTTTTAATGTAAATTCTTCTCTGGAGTCTGTAATGTGAGATTTGTTTAATAAATTACATAAACAGATACTCAAAGGGTACGTTGTCCACAGATTTTTGGCCTGAACCACCAACAATACTGTTTTCTCTTGTATCTTTCTGACGGAAAAATGTTGACTTTTTGGTTCCACAAATCTGCACGTGTCCCATAACACCTGCAGTATCTGAATAGAGTTTATTTTTTGTTGTGGGTCCTCAAAGTTTCATCGAGAGTCCAAGTTCTGGTAGGACCCAAGCTATTGTCTTGCCCCTCGTGTGATCTTTGCTGCTGCCTTGCCAGGCGCTGTGCAAGTCATGGGGCCAGGGCACAACCCATGAGGGAGCTGCCTGGAGGGCACTGCTCCCCAGCTGAGGGTTTGATCTGACACTTTTGGCATCAGAGGTACAGAAAGGTTGTGATGTGCAGCTCATTTCACCAGTAGTGTGATACTGTCTAATCCTGCTGGATCTTCAGGCACATAGGTGATGTTTTGGATCATGCTGGAAGTCTGTGGATGAAGGATGCAGAGCCATAGCAGATGCTGTTCTGTTGTGTGAGATGATGGTTGCCCAAGGCTGTGTTTCAGCTGTGCAGTGTGAGCACACACCTCTCTGTTTGTCTCATTAGGGAACTTTCGGTTGTAAAACACTGTCTCAGACACTGGGTAGTAAAATTAGTGGACTGTAAATCCTGCAAAACAAATCACTTCGTGAGAAGTGTTAAAAGACAAAGTTGGAAAAAGCAGTAATTCATCTGAGGTAATTGAATTTGTTCATAAATAAAAGAAAGATGTGTGACCTTTATTGATTTTTTTTCTTCTTTGAATATAATAGCTAAAGGGAAGGGAAGGAAAGGGAAGGGAAGGGAAGGGAAGGGAAGGGAAGGGAAGGGAAGGGAAGGGAAGGGAAGGGAAGGGAAGGGAAGGGAAGGGAAGGGAAGCTGTGGAGCATTTTAAAGCACCATGGGCATTCAGTTTTCCTGCTAGAGGAGACTGGGATGCACGGGGACATACTGCAGCTAGAAATTACATAGGCAGTCATAGAAATCCACACATTGCCCTGGGTATAAGCACAACAGTTGTATCATGTGAAAGAAACACTTTTGATTATGCTTTTGCTCATTCTTCTGACATTTTAGATGTGATTTAGATACTGAGTTTGTACACTCAGTAATAAGGGGAGAAAATGAAAGATATGAAATTATTTTTGGAAGTCATTCTGTGACTGGAATTAGGAGAAATGTGGTTTTTGTGTGTGTGTGTATTGAAAGTACAAAAAGATAGAACTAATTGCTTTAGGTAAAGTTGATATGACAACCTATCCTGGTGGAGATAGTCTGTAATCTGAATTCTTGTTAAAAGAAAAGACAGACAATTTAGTTGTTTTCTATAAAGCAAGGACTTCTTTGACTAGCAGTCTGAATTTGAGTGGCATATCCCATCTTCCTCCTACTAACAGATATTCTTCTGCATTGCAATTATTCAAGTAATGAACTTAAATTTCTAAAAAAAATATGTTTCTGGTGCTGACTTGATAAGGATTAAACACTGTGCTTATTAATTTTAAAACGTGCTTTTAAAACCCCTAATCTTGTCCTTCTTTCCTGTCACTTTCCTGTTCCTCCTATTCATCAGTTGAACATTGTCTTTTCAGACCTAACTTTAGCTATCTAGAAATTAATAATCTAGTCTAAGTGAGAGTCAATAGAGAGCAACAGGAACTTCCTGAAGGTGATTCAGTTTATCCTAAAAAAGGTAACTTAGCCAGATTGGAATGAATTGCCCTCTAGAAGTCTACTGTCCAGTTACCTGTTAGAGGGCATACAGCATCTAACTTGCAGTAGATAAAAGGTAGGTAAGGGTCAATGAATGTTGTTTTTAGACTGGAAGTTATCTGGGGAAGAAATTCAGGTCCACAAATGAACATTTCCAATAGGTGCCTTTGGGATTTAAAAAACAAACAAAAACCATTGCAACAAATAAAAAAAATCAACCACACACACAACAACAAGAAAACCCACAAAAAATTCCACCATTCCAAAACAACAAAAATAGACCTTCTAAAGCCATACAAACATGTTTGGCTTCTACCAATAATTTTCTGCTAGCATTTTTCCAAGCTATTTTGAGAATCTTGGAATCTTGGAAAAACTTGCTCTTTTTGTCTCGATGTCTGAGTAAGGCATCAAAAACTTGGGGCTGCTTGAGACCTGCTGGAACCATGGGGGAATGCAAATCTTCACCTTCAAATGGTACTGCACAAGACTTATGAGCCAGAGCTCATCTTGTGTTGGCTTGCCAAAATTTATGGTGTCTACACCTGATTTTTTATATTTATCCTTATTTTTGCATGGAAGTGAAACTAGAGATATTGCATCAAATTATTTTGTCACTTAACTGGCTTCTTCTTAAAAACTGTTTTGATTTTTAAATAAATCACCTGAGGATCTCTTCTTCCTCTTTTTGTCCTACATGCATACTTTGTTGAAGAATAAGAATCTTCAAATAGTACTTAATTTATTTATTTATTTATTTATCTATTTATTTATTTATGTATCTATTTTTGGTAGTAAGCTTTCTGTGATAGCCAAGCTCCTTAAGCCAGCATTGGCCAAACACTTGGACCTCACTAATCACCTAGCAACATGGAACTTCTTCCTGGAATTAATTTTCTCCACTGGCTACTTTTCAGCAGAACACATCCACTTTCCACTGCCTCAGAGATCTGAAACTGTCAAAGAGAATCCAGGAATCTGCTTGCAAAACATAACGTGTACAGGAATGATGCTGAAAAATTATGATTTATCTCTGACTATTTTAGAGGGAGGTGTCTTTACTCCAGAGTTATGAAGATGCTGTTCTGTGGCATTGTTGTAACAGATGCTTAACTAGTTATTTCTTCCTCATTTTCTAGAGAACATAATTAATTTTTTCCTTAAACAGAAACCTCTGCTGGAGCACAAAACAGCTATCAAAGCCAGCAGGACATAATAATAAACATGTTTATATCAGTTGTGATGAACTAGTAAGCACCAATATGTGCTTTTTTGCTGGTAGCTGCTTGCAGGCAGCCAGAGGCTGCGTGGGGTGAGGCTCCCACCCTGGAGCACATCCCAGGACCTGCAGGCAGAGCTATCATCCCTCTCTGGAGGTCTGGGGACAACCTGGGACACAGCTGCTCACTCTGTCACAACACTTCTGTTCTAACATGCTGTGATGTCCAAACCTGAGAGCTTTTAAAAAAGACTTCATTAAGGTTTGAAGATTACAACCCCGGATTCCTGACTCGGATATTTTCTACTTCTGTAGGTGCCTCTTGTGTTTCTAAGGTTTCCTGACAGCTAAAATTCGGTTTTGTACAGGGCCATGAGTGTTTCAGCTGTATGTTTCAGCATCTATCTTCCATTCATTTTTGAAGGGAATCCAGCAACATGTCACTTCTCAATGCAAATCCCCTCAAGGAAGTATTCTGCTGGATAGCCTCACGATGTATCCAAGCTAAATAAACAAGATCGGACTCTTCATAAAAGGTAGTTGCAAAAGCTTATTACACTTAAAATTTCTTCTAATGCTACACGATACTGACAAGGGCACTTTTCCAGGATGCATAGGGTTCTTGGGCTGGACATCTGAGTCTAACAAAGTTCAAAGACACAGTTCTTGCTTCTGAACTGGTGGCCTTTACCATCAGGCTGCACTTTTGGATAAGGCAAACTCTCCACCTATTCTTCAAAAGACATTACAGCCAAAACTCCTTATGAAGGTCAGTACACAATAATGAGAAGCTAAATCTGGATCTTGGATATTGGGCTGCTTGTCTTTAATAGAGGCAGCCTGTGTTGTGATCCTCAAATTTTAAAGTCAACAGCCATGAACTAAGTAAAACAGAGAAGAAATGAATCCTCGGAGCAGAATCTAAAACCTAGTCAGAACCACAGACATTTGCCAAGTCAGTTTAACACACATGCTTTTGTTCTGTTCCTTTCTACTCCTTTGTCCCCTTCCAGCCTTGGGGTCTTAGAGACCTCAATTTAGAGACCAGATTTAAAAATGCAGTGTTTTTCTCTTGGAGTTTTCTACATGAGAGACACCTTTTCAAAATGCACTTTTACAGTTTTGCTTTCAGCAATTAAAAAAAATGAAAAATTAATTATATTATTTAGTTAAATTAATTTTTAAAAGGAAAAGGAAGAAGAAAAACATTTTTAGAGTGGAGACAACATCTGACAAAATCTGAATGCTGTAGAAATAAAACCCTTTCTTGACTACAAGAAAAATAAAGTGTATGAAGCCAGAAGAAAAGCTGTGTTCCTCATCATAACTCTGCCAAAAGCTCCTATCAGAAGGAAATGTTGAAAGTTGCAGTTTGTAAGAGCTGGAGCTGCTTTCCGAGAGCAGCACTATTATTTTCTGTATGTAAGAATTAGTTGCTTCTCTTTGGACTTTTTAAAATCTAAAAGATACTAAAGACACTGAAACCCCCCCTGAATGATAAATCCAGACTCATCACATTGGATCATTCCTTGGCCTTAATTCTGTATTCATTCACTTACTGCATAATTAAGATTGATTTACATAGGAAATTTGACAGCCATGCCCTGAAACCCAGAAAGAAGTTATATGTGTTGTGAGTGATGTATGTACACAAGTCCCTTAGATGAACTAATGATCACATATACTGAATATTTTTTTCAGACACATCAGTATTACTAGAACTTTGGAGTAGAATTTGCACTTTTGAGGTCAAGGTTGATTGGGGTGGTTTCTGAAATGACATCATTGCAATTCTGACAGGCCAGTGGAGTCTGAGATTTTAAAGTAGTACTGTTTAAAAGCAAAGTAATAAAATTACAAGAGCATTTGCCAGATATATAATAAAATGCTTAGTAGATACAAGTGACTGGATTCATATCAAGCCTCTGGTTTATGACAACATGATCTACGTGTATTTGCTGTTGTTTATGGAGTTTGTGATAAAAAATTTGCAATTATTTACCTTTTCTAACTCTGTGATGCTTTGAAATAATTTTGCCTCTCTTGCATATTCTCATAAGTGCCATGTCTTACAGAGTCACTCATCTGCAGAATGTCATCTGTCCCCTCTCCCACACCACATTTGTTTGTGCTAAATTGCCCACACAAAAGCACCTCCCTTCCTTCTTTCATGCATTGAAACATGCAAGTACCACAAGCAGACTTCTCACACAGGCTGAGACACAAACACATGCTGTCAGCAGGGGGGTGAATTTTTATCCTAAGTAACCCCTACAACTAATTTTTTCCTTTAGCTGATGCTAAATGGGTGGCCTCGGCTATGCAGACCCTCCAGTTTAATTTCCCAAAGTAGTTACAGGCTTGAGCTCTTAGATATATTTTTCATATACCAAACCCTGTGTGTATACACTATATATAGAGTGCACGAAGTTTAATCTAAATATATTTGTGAGGCTTCTGATGGAGACTTGATTTGGATTGAATTATTAGAATTTGCTTTTAAACAAGGTCTTCTGTTTTAGCAGCTGGCTAAAATACTCTTAGGTAAAATCCTTCAAGAATCCCATAGCTTATACTTAATAAGATTTAATTATTTTACAACTTATCTCTTTTACATTAGTGCTCCCCCTGCATTTGCCACATCCAAAGGAGCAATCCAAATGTTGAATGATGAAAAATAATTCTGGTGTTGAAATATGGGTAATATACACAAGGTCAAAAAACAGGCAAGAGTAATTTGCAACAACTAAATTGCTTGATGTAATACTTTGGCTTGGTAGTCTTTAAGAGGAGGCTTTACATAAGTCAAAGGTCTTTGGAGTAATATGCAAATCAAAATCCTTCCACTCTCCTAAATCCTTTTAATCCAGTCGTTAATCTCAATAATGACCTAGTTTTTTGGAACCTTTACTGTGTTCAGCCACTTAATCACATTACCTAGTTTGCCCTTTGCAAACTTTTAGAGGAGAAAAACCTGCACATAAATAACACCCTGATAAAATTTAACCAAAGCCCTCCTGAACAAGTGCAGTTTCACAGAATAAAATCTCCTAGGACCTGCTTGTGTAGCCTCTCTCTTTACCATAACACTATGGGCTTTAGCAGGTAGTAAAGCTTTGCATAGTACAAGGGAAGAAAGAGGTGGATACCAAGTTCTTATGCTTAGAGGATGTTTGTTAGAGAACCATTGAAGTGAAGGATGAGCAGCTGGATTTATTTCTGAGTATCAGTTGCTATGAGTTGTATGATCATCGATCCACCTGGTTTTCTGAATAAATAAAAAAAAAAAAAAAAAAAAAGGAGAAAATCACCAGACTTATGTGAGTTTTGAAATTACAGAGGAAAAATTACTGACTATGAAAACACACACAGTGACTTTTTTCACAGTTCTTTTGCAGAGAGTAAGAACCGGTATCCATTCAGTGGAATACACTTCACTAACAGAGTTTCTCGAGAAGGGGAGGCACAGACCAGCTAAACCACAGTGTGTACAGCACTAAAATGCTCTCCAGTAGCAAGCACATTAAAGCCTGAAGTTCACTTACAGTGATTGCTTGGCTGGCAGAGAGTCTGTACTCTTTGTCTGGGAAAGCGTGTCCAAAGAATTTGACAAAATTGGCTTTCTGTGTAATTCCACCAATTAGATAAGTAAGTACCTGTTTGTAAAATTTCTGTCAAAAATATTAAGCACATTTTGAAATTAACTGGTAGAACAGTGGGTGTTTTTTTGTTTCATTTGATTTGATTAATTCTTAATTACTATTATATTTCTTCTTATTTTACTTTATATTTGAAAGAAAGTTCTTAACCCTATCATATTAAAAAAAAAAAAAAAAAAAAAAAAAAAGGAAAAAGCTCTTCTATATTTGATCTTTCATAACCATCCTGCACTACAATTGAAGTTAATGTTTTTAGCTGTTATGCCTTAGAGAAAATTCTGGAGAGTAAAGAAAAGAACAGCACCCCCATGGAGCAGGTATAAAAACACAGTAATGTATGCATGCTCCATCAGGAGTTACAAAGGCTAAAAGCATTTGTTAGTTCTCTGAGGCCTAAAGACCCTGACAAGTACAATGCTTGCTCTACTAACTAGATACAACACCTCTGAATATAGTTTCTCATTATTGGGAGTTCTGTTTTTTATCCTGTGAAAGAAAAAGAAAGACAAAAAAAATAATAAAATAAATGAATGCTGACACTACTGTTGAGGATCTGAATGTTGTGAGGTAAGGAAGAGTCTACTACACAAGTAATATTGCTTTATGAAAATTACACTAAAAATATTTCAGATTTGACAGAAAATAAAAATCTCTGTGTCGATTTTTTGAAGTATCCCATAGAACTCCGTGGAAGTCATAATTTTTTCATTATATGGCATGGGCTTGTGCACAAGTCTTTCAAAAGGTTATCATTTTCCATCACATGAATGTATTTTTCAGGACTTCTCTCTAACGCATGTATTCTTCAGCTCATAAATTTCCACCTTGTTTTATATCTCTTAAACTGTTATATTCTTTCTAAATAGTTGCCCATATGTAATGAGTTTCTACATTTATTCACTTGAACGAAGCTACATAAGTTTTTTATGTCCTTGCTTTCCCTTTCTTTTTAAGACTACACATCCTATTTTTAGGAAGCTATTTCATTGCACAGATCTGTTTTGAAATTCAGATGGATCCAATATTTAATGCTGAACAGTGGTCTTCTGCAGTTACTCAAGGTAGCAAACTTACAAGTTCTTTTAGATTATTTATCATGTTGCCTGAGTTTATGACTATACCAACTCTTGGATATTTTGCACCCACCCTTTAGACACTCCATATAGCTGAAAATATCCTTTCTCCTGAGTTTATGTAGCTAAATAAATTTAACTTGGTCCTGGAAGCTTCCGTCAATTTTATGTATGGATTTTTATCACCTTTTTTAAAAATTTTCTGTGAAATTTAACATTAAAAATACACCTTTAACCATTTGAAGTGTAGTGGTAAATACAATTTTCATGGAGTATTATGCAGGAGAGCACATAGCTAGTATATGAAAATTACATTAAGTTAATATTTCCATCAGTGTAACAACAAACAGAAAGGAGAAAAGTAGAGGAGTAGCTTATCAGCATTTTCAAGGTTGAATTTGCCAGTTCTAATAACTCAACTTTGAGGCAGTCTCTGAGCATCATCAGTTATCACTGAAACAGTTACCTTTCCACTTCAAAAATTGCAACCCACTTCTGAGGCACCAAAAAGAATGTCTTTTTTTCCAGTCATTTTCAAGATGTTTTCTTGATGAGCACAGATGTTTTATTTCTGCATCAATGGCAACAACAATCTTAGTGGAAGCACAACAGACATCAGTTAGAAAGATAAAGGGCTATGGCAGTATGCAAATGTAGCAACTGAAATGGGAGTCAGGGAAAAGAAAATTTAAAAACTCTTGGAGAATTTTTGGAAAGGCGAAAGTTGGATAGGAAAAAGGATTATACCAATAACCACCACACACACACACGTATATATCCCTTTTCCATTAATATACTTAGTTTTCTGCATTCAAATATTCTTAGTGAAAACAGTAACCAAGTACATCTGTAAATCTGCCCAGGACCAGTACTAGTGTAAAAAGAGGATGAGGGATGAAGGCAGAGTACCTAAGGTAAAAGTTTACAGAGCTGTAGGAAGACTGAGACTGGTTTTTAGCTGGAGGTCTGTAGTGCAACCCCTTCTTGACCAGCCACATGCTCAAAGCTAACTTTAAAGTGAGGTGAATTTGCTCAGGACCTCACAGCCTGTTCCAGTGCTTAACCACCCTAAGCCTGAAGAGGTTTTGTTCTGTAACTCACCTGGATTTCCTTCCTTGAGACTTTCCACTGTTGCCTCTTGTTCACATCCTAAATTATCTATGCAGAATACGGGTGGATCTGGAAGGCAATCTAGCACACGTGAGGTGGAGCTACCTTTTTGTGGATTTGCTCTTTCTTCATGGAGGGAGATTCAGGGGACTGGTTTTCAAGGCTGGCACTTCACTGCACTATATAAACCTGTCTTCACTACTCCTTTTCCTCAGAGGGAGAAATAAGTGAACTACATGTAGGAATTCTGTAATTTGATGAACCTTATATACCAGATTTGTTAAACTCTGGATTTGAGTCTTAGTCATTCAGCTGTACTCATTGTACCTCCACAGCTTATTGTTGTTTTATATCTTACGGTCTCTATTTTTTCCCAGCCTTGTTTCATAACTACTTTTTTAAAACACTACAATATTGTCTCTCCTTTCCAATGTATATTTTCCAGGCTTTATAAAATTATTGTTCTGCACAGATCCCTGTCTTAAAATGTTGGAGCTCGTGGATGACCCCTTTAAAATAACACTGTAAGACAAAATATTGCTCTAGTAAATAACATAACATGCTGCTGGCAAATCAATACCACATAGTACTGAGTGCTCTGAGCTCTACCCAGCCATGAGAGTCCATCAAAGGCATTTTGCATTTCCACGCATGATGTGGTGAGTCACCTTCAGATTCAACTGACAAAAAGGCACTATAAAATGAGGCTGAATGCTGCCATGTTTAATTCCTTTTGTGAACTGAGCCTACCACTCATGGACATTTCCTCAAATTTTAACTGATTGAAATCACTGCACTTGTATCAGTAATTGTGGAGCACTTGGCTTTCCTGCTTTTTTATCATAGAAACAAAGGCCTGAAGCAAACCTCAGTGTCACTTAATCTTTCCTAGTGTGTACACCTCCTGTCAAAAGAGGCTCAACAACATCTCTGTCAGTTCTGATGGCATCAAAGACAGAGAGTAGTTTTGGTCTTTTTGCTAACATCATTTTGAACAATGGCAGGGCAGCTTTCCCCGCAGTACAGCAGGGTCTGTATCTCCAAATGGATATTTGTGAATGGAGATGTCTCTGGCAGAAGCAAAGTCTCATTAACAGTGGAGTCAGTCTTCTGCTAATCGATAACCCAAAGCCCAGTGTTACGTGATTTTAATGCAATCTGCCAGAGCAAGAAATCTGTGCTCTGGCTCATAATTCATCCAGATATGATTCAGATGTGGAAAGAAAAGAAATGGGGGGAGAGGGAATCAATGCTGGGAAATCTCATCTACAGCTGCCATCTAAAAGCTCCAACAATTGAGCTTCCTGTAACGTGAAACATTAATCTTGATGATGTGCAGAGGTTGAGAAGATGAAAAGGGAACCCTAGGTAACAGAAAGAAACCTCTTAACAATTTTGTCAGACCCAGCTTTCAGTGTCACTCACAGAAAATCTGAAAGGGCAAGCTCTGCACTCTTTCAATATATAAGTCCTTCACAGTATGCTCATGTTCAGCAAAGTTACTTGGCTTCATCAAGCAAAAAAAAACAGCTGAAGAAACCTGAAAAGAAAAACAGTAAGCAGGAAAGTTCTCCGGAAAAGCCTAATATGAAGATACTGGTCATTCCGTCTCCATCAAGAAAATGTGCACAACAGTTTGACTTAAAGTTGTTTAAGTTGTTTGTTTGTGGTTTTGGTTTTCTTTTGTTTTTGCTTGTTTGTTTGCTTGTTTGCTTGTGGGGTTTTTTGTTTGGCTGGTTTGGTTTGGTTTGGTATAGTTTTGGTGAACCCACACATCACACACACACAAGTTCTGGTGCCTGTCAGAATTCAACACAAGATGATCCTTAATAAGGCAACTATTTATATAAAGAGTAGTGCAAGCCATCATGGTTTAAAACAGCAGCAAAATTAATATATTCAAATTATCAATCTAATTTAAAGTGTAAAAGGGCAGCAAATCAATTTATAATAGTCTCAAACCCTTCCTTGGTTCAAAGTCATTCACTGACTGGAAGGAAAAGAAAAATAGATGTTGGCTAATTTGAATTGTCATTTGTTTGATTCAATTTAGATTGCGTCAGGCTTGTCTGGTTTTTACGTACAAAATTTTCCTCTTTTGATTAGTGTTCTTCTGTCCTTTGGATATCAGCTATAAATCACAGAATAATCATGACAAAATTTGGTTTTGTTTGAATGCCTAATATAATTCCATTTCATCTCTTTTATTCTCTAATCAAATAAATCCCTCTGCAAGTCAGACAGGGAACAGAGCTAAAGCAAATGACAGTAAATCAAAGAACTTATTTCCTGACATACAAAGTTCTGACATACAAAGTTATAACCTTTGTGGGACAAGTGTTTAAACTGTAATAAAGAAATGCAGCAAAGGAGAAGGCGGAGATATTTGAAGAACTTTGAGACCAAGAGCACCTCCTCTACTGCCTTCATAGTCCAGCATCAACTTTGGACATTGGCTCATACATTGAAAATAGGAAAAGCACAATTTATTAGGCCAGATGTATTCTTGAGAGTGAAATAAATATTCGTGTTCCATTTTCTACAGTCTTCATTCCTCCGTTGTGACAAGTGTGCTGCTGGACATATGAAGTTATAAATAAGGTATAAAATTACAAACACTAGGTCTGTGCCTTGACTTTTTCACCAAAGCACAAATTTGTTGTCTGTTTTGTGAAGGCAACGCAGACCTGGAGCCATGACCCTGCAGATGTCTGTAGGATCATCTCATGTGCCTAAGTACCCATCATCAAGTAAGCAAGCACTAGTAGATTTCATTCTCCAAAAGAATACTTAAAGTACTCAGTTAAAATTTTTTCATAATAAATTGAACTTCAGGCTAGTAAGATCTTTAGGGTTGGGTTTTGTTTTTTTGTTTGCTAAAAAATTTGTGTTAATCACAGCAGCCAATGTAGAAATACTGAAATATTACTGAACACTGGAGCTGGATGGTTCTTCCACTGGAAGGCATCCTTAACCCTGATATTAGGATATTTTCCCTGAATCCATGGGACATAGGTGTTGCACCATATGAACAAAGCCTTGAAGTAGTCTCCATAGTTTCAGGAGTCTTGTGTTTGACACAAGCATACACAAAATTATGCGCCTAGAAAAAGTTCCCATGTGGGAAGCCACCTTGACTCCTTGTTCCAGAAGGGATGAAGGTAAAAAAGAAGATTGGAATGAGACTAATTTCATCTGAATTCAGACATCTACCATGTAGATCCTGTGTTTTAGTCACCCACAGGTGCCCTTTGCAATAGTACAGAAGCAGACATTTTATGTCATGATTTGCCTGACTTTTTGGATGTCTACTTTAGGAAGAGAAAAACTGGTCTCTAGCAGTGCCTGTTTTTGTCCATGAATCTGGTGAAGAGCCTAAATGTCAGCTGTTCTGAAGGTATCTATCCTCACCCTTGCTGGTTTCTCCTCCCCTTGTTTACAGAGGCTGGGGCAAATACAATCTGCTGTTAAGTTTGGTTTCCAAATCTCTGTTTTGAGTTCACAGAAGACTGTGACCCAATCTGTGTAGGTAAAAAAAACCCAAACCCAACAACTTAAAACCAAAACCAAAAAAAACCCCACCCCCCCAACCATGATAAATTTAAAGTTTTTAATTATTTCTTGAGCAGCAAACCATCTAGTGGGTATTACCTTAATGTTTTTGCCTCTCTTGTGGCCCTGCAGCAGACTGCCTTTCTGTGGCCAGAAGGAGAGCAAGAAGAGGCTTTCTATGTGTAGCAGCAGCAGCTTGGAGCCTGGCAACTTGATGCACATCTCCTGACTTCTCTATTCTGTCAGTTCACCAGTGTCTCCTATAGGACAACACTATCCTAGCAGCATCATGTCCTTTCCTTTCTTGAAATAACTCACATCACACAGGGCAGGGGATAAAATATTAATTATCAGTAACATCCTCTGTCCACAAGCCAAGATACATATATCTGCTCATTTAAAACCACGTGGCCAAAGAAAGGCAATGAAGCTGGTGAAGGGTTTAGAGCACAAGTTCTGTGAGGAGCATCTGAAGGAGCTGTGGTTGTTCAGCCTAGAGAAAAGAAGGCTGAGGGGAGACCTTATCACTCTCTACAGCTACCTGAAAGGAGGCTGTGGTGAGGTGAGGGTTGGTCTTCCAAGGAACAAGTGATAGAACAAGAAGAAATAGCCTCAAGTTTCACCAGGAGAGGTTTAGATTGGATATTAGGGACAATTTAATCATCAAAAAACCTGTCAAGCACTGGAACAGGCTGCCCAGGGAAGTGTCGGAGTCCCAACTCCTGAAGGCATTTAAAAGATATATAGACATAATGCTTAGGGACACGGTTTAGTGGTGGACTTGTCAGTGCTGGGTTAACTGTTGGGCTAACCTTTTAACAGTGCTGCTTTAACAGTTTAAAAATCAATTTTAAAAATGGGCATTAACCTGCATTTAAGAAACTCATTAGAAATACTACTGTACTCAGTCAATTCTGTCTGTATCCTTACTTCTTTTTGTGAAGAATTGCCTAATTTTGGTCTGAGTCATGAAAACTGAAATAAACCTGGATTTAAAAGTGTTTAAATTCTGTAGAGAATGTTTACAGTGTTTACTTTGCATAGAATCTATTATGTACTTGATCATATGTATGTCTCACTTGAGTCATAACATAAGAAGATGTGATCAATGTGAATGTAATGGGACTCCTGGCTAAACTGTAAATAACTCAAGAACAGAACAGGACAGAAGTGGTGTATCAGTGCCATTCTGAGCCTGAAAACAATACAGTGAGAACTGAAGAAATGTTTCTAATCACGAGGTTATTCAACAATGAAAAGGGTTTCATGACATTTAAATTAATTATTTTGGTTTTGAAGTACTGAGGTTAAAAAAAAAGCTTTTTTTTTTTTAAGGAATTATTAAATTCATTCATATGTGCTATGCACCAAATGTTTCAGTTTCTTAAGACAAAATTCTAAAGGCAAATTTTACCTGAAGGCAACTTTTCACATTCTACCAATTTTTATTATTTTGTCTTTTTCTGCTTTTCAGTTTTGTCATCAAAGCAATAAGTAGTTTTCACAGCCATGTTCCTGTGCTGCTGCTGTGTGCTATTGTACACGTTTCTCTGGAAGTTTTAAAAGATCTCAGTCTTGCCTACCACTATCAGGCTCTAGTCCAATGTGTAAAGGGAAAAAAAAAATAAAAAAAGAACCAGAGAACAAATGAACCAGTACTATAAATTAGTATTTCTCAGTGTGCCAATGTTTTTTTTGACCTTTCTGATGATGCTATGATGTCACAACTCTGCAGCTTTGGCCTATTTTCTGCATAACCTCCACTGGGCTAGATTTGCTGGAAATAAACATCTTACATAACAATCAGGCTGTGCACTCAGCTTTTTTTCTTCTCTCTCTCTCTTTCTCTCTCTCTTTTTTATTTTTTTATTTTTTTTTCATTGGTCTCAAGGAGACTTTCCCAGCATGAATTCTGCACATACAATTAACATTCGCCAAATTTCATCTTCAAAATCTGTTAGGGTTTGTAAGAAGATTAAGAGACAGAGCTGATGTTCTTCATCACCCTTCCCCTGTAATCACACAGCTTTGCACTAGGAAAGAGAGCAAAAGGCAGGTTAAAACTGCAGTAATTCCCTTGAAAAGAGAACTAAAATAGAAGACACTGAATGTGAGACTTTGTACCGCTGGGATTACTTTAAACCAGTCCCTTTCAGGAGATATCGAATATCAGACACAGACTACACTCACAGACATAAAAAATATCCTGATTTGATAGCTTTTGCTGTTATGTTAATAGCAAAGACAAGGATGAACAGTATGGCACAGCAGCATCTTTAACACTTTCTTTTCTTTTTTCCTGTATTTATAGGTAGCAGGTATGTATATGGACAAAGACTGAATAAGTCTTCCTCAAGGATAAAGGATGAAATACATATACAAAAATATTTTTAACAAAAGTGAATGCAGAAATAGGTGCTTATGTGCCACGAGAAAAAAAAAAAATGCCACATACATATAATGAACTGGCATTACCTGAGTTACATAGGTTTTTAAAAATTGGGAAAGTTTGCAGAGAAAATTTTGAAAATGTTTCAGAGCTTACTCTTTACTTTTGCAGCAAAAATCACAGGTGATGCCATCAACCCCTGCTCTCAAAATCACTGAAAAACAGAATGACAATTAAAACCCAGTATTTTCAGTTTACTTTTTTCAGCCTTATAGCTTTATGTAACAGCCCTTTACTCAAAACAAACAAACCAGGATCAGGAGAAAACGTGACTTTAAAGAAAAAAAGAGATCTGAAATTTATGGCAGTCATTGGGCACTTAAATTTAGGATTATCCTTTTAAATTTGTAGCACCAGCCCTTCTCTCTCTCACACCAGTTTCACACCCTGTATCTCCACTGGCATTAGCAGGATGGCCTGGCCAGATAAACAGCATACAAAAGAATCCAGCCTATGATTTCCAAATCAGAAGTGTTAAGCCCTTCTTAAAAAAGAAATAGTTGACATGCCACAGTGGAAATGAAGTAGATCCTTTTTCTTTTTAATGATTAAATACCATGTAAGCCTATGTCCTTTAATTAACTGAATCACTCATTTTATTGCAAGAACGACCTGTAGTACTGCAGAACTGCATCAGCAGAAACTCAGCAGAAAACTTACCCACCCTCCAGGGGCTTGGAAAGACCTTGTTTCCAACAACAACCTCCAGGATAAGCACAGGCTGATTTCCTCCACTGGCCAATCCACTGCATAAACAACCATATCATTAATTTACAGGACGCAGGACCATTTTTTCCAAGCATCGTTGAACTCACTACCTCTATCAGCAGGACATGTTGTTATGTTTAATAGGCATCTTAAATATTTACTTTTCTCTGGAAATATCCTCTTCAACTCAACATTCTGTTTAAAGTTGCATGATTTTAGGAATAATTTTTAACTGGTGTTGTTCTGACCTTAGGAAAAGCTATGCAAGGTACAATGTAACCTACAGTCTTCACTACATCAGATCATTCAAATGTTCTTCCTGAGGAAAAAATATTCTACTCTGATGTTTCATTTTCATTGTAAATTCCGTTCTCACATAGGAAATATTAGGAACAACACTGCCTGTCTTCTAAATGACCTCCCAGTGTTTGAGATGGATCAAGCCAAGGAATTAGAAATTAGAATATAAACTAACAGTGGTATTGTATAAATTGCCTTTGAGTTGTGTATACTTAATGTCAATAAAACATGAAAACACTAATTTAAAGCTTTGTTTAATGGCTGTGGGTTTTACCTGATTTATCCCATGGGTCTAATACCTATAAAGCAAGAACATTCTGGATTGATTCTTAGAATCAGATGTTTATTGCCTTGAATACAAGCCACACTGCAAATCTTAATGTTGCCAGAAAATGCTGAACTGCAGACCAGTACATCTCCTCAACTGAAAATGTGTCACTGAAATTCAGAGTTCAAAGAGACAGTTACGTCTTAATGTTTAATTTCAAAGGAACTGATCCTAAAAGTAGGTGAAAATAAATTAAGATGTACAAAAACCTTCCTATAGTCTTAACAGTGCATTGTTTTTCAACCTGATTTGAAAGAGTGAGGAGAATGTATTTCTAGCAGCCTGAGAGGTATGTGTAGATAACCTTTGGTTGCAATGAATGTCTCCAGCAGACTGTCACAGCCAAGTAACAGCAATGCCAGTCCACAAAGAAACAACTTTTAAGAAAGCTTGACAACCTGATGAGAGGGAATTCAAACAAAGAAATTCTGGAAAAGTGTGCAGGTAAAATTGACAAGTTTATGCTGTGAGGAAATCGATCTCACAATTTCTCTCTTGTCTGAGGTGAGAAGAGAAAAGCTTTTGATTCTCTACTGCTTCTGAGCATCCTCGACCATAGACTGGCTTTAATTTCTCAGAAAAACCTTCTGAAAGACAATTAGCTGAAACAGAATCTGCTACTGAGTCTGCACAGTAGGCATTTGGAAAAAGAAAACATCTGCTAATTATCGAATTACACCTCTCTGTTTAGTCCTATTCCTTCCCTTGCAAACCCTGATTTCAGTTCCACCTGTGAGCCTGACTTCTGTAAGTGAATTCCCCGGGGCTGTCACTCCTTGTAAGAGTAACAAATAAAAAGTGACAAAATGTCATTCGTGACTTGAGGTCAAGAGCATACTTCTGACAATACTACTTTAGGAAGAATGAGCACAGCAGCTCAATACAAGATGGTCACTGTCTCACACTACAGCTGAGAAACACAACTATTTCGTAAAGCAGGAAACCAGCATCCACCTACATGGTGTATATTAGAGCTAAAAATGGATTGCTTACAGCATTGAAGATGCAAAAGAATGAGCACACAACAGTTTTTCTATTAAACAGAAGTGGAAGTGCTTAAAATGTAAATTTCTCACATGTGAATGGGAATCTCTGTGTCTAAACTACTACAGTTTTATGAGACTTCAACCAAACAGGCATAGACTCCCCTTGCAAAACCTGGTACAAGAGATTCAGATGTCACATATCTGTACCATGTATACATGAAGAACTCAGAAAATATGAAGGAACTGCATTTCTCTTAAAAGCAGAGGGTGATTTTTACTCTTTTTTATTATTATTATTTTAGAGGCCATAGCTAAGCAAGAAAAGAATTATTCACTTAATGGAAAGAAATAAAAATTAAGTCTAAAATATCTTAAAGGGACACATAAATTTAATATAAGTCCAAAATTTAATTTGCATGAACCCCAAGTGCATTATCAGATCCATTTTAGTTCAAAGTAAAGCACTATTAAGCACTATTATATATATATGCATATTTAAAAAAAAAAGATTTAATTGATCCTTCCCCCCTCAAAAAAAAAAATCATTATGAATTTATAAAAATGCTTTGTTTTTTCCTGACAGTCTCGATGAAGAAAATATTGAGTTCTCAAAACTCAATAGTGACCATTTTTTCCCCAGATATATGCAAAACATCAGACTTGCATTTCAGTAGGATTGTAAAATATTTTATAAATATTGATTGAAATGAGCACTGCTTCTACAAAAATAATGTCACATTCCTCTAAAAAAAACCAAAACCGAAACAAACAAACTAAAAAAAAACAACAACTCAGTCTCAGAAATTATGGCCAGCATTGGTCTGTGGGTAAAAACCTTCCTGATAGGATGGAGTGGTCATATCAAAGATATTCTCCTGGGAGGTGTCCTTTCTCCAATAAACACATTTAAGAGATCTGTACTGGCTTGGTTCCTTGGTTTTCTAAGAGTTGCCTAAGACATCAAAAACTATTGTGGAAAATAAAAGCAAAAGGGCAAATATAATGTTGGTTCACAAAAATGCAAGTTGATATTGCAACTGTGCCATAAATCAGTGGCACGGAGTTATTCTGCAGTTTTTAGATCCAAACTTCCAAAGCTAATTTAGGAAAGCATACATTCCCATTCATCCTACCTGTGTACAGCCATATTTTCCTCTTTATCGTGATAATTAAAGATAGAGTAAAATTTGTCAGGCTTAGTACTGCTGAGTTTCTAACAAAATGAATAAACACAATTCATGACATTTTTATGGTCAATCAGGTTTTAAAGTTTGATTTGAGGCTTAGTCAAAGTTACAGAAAAATGGAAGTGGAATCTGTAAGCCGACATTATTACAGGTTTCCAGGAGAATTTATGAGCTGTGAGGAATTTATAAGCCTTGAAAATCCATGTCTTTTACTCTTTAAACTGATACATACTCTGTATGATTTATGAGTAACATTGGTTAAAAATTGGATTCCAAATCGAATCTTTTCCTTAAACCAATTTTATGTACATCTATAAAAATGACAGGTACAAGGTGCAATGTCAAAATAAAAAGGATAAACCAACCAGAAGTATTAGTAAGATTTAATGCATCCTTTCCACTTCTCTAACTACTGTTCAAAAGAGGAGGACACTGAGTAGATGAAGAATGGTCTGTAGTCTCAAATATTAGAAGCACTCCCTTCCCTCTGAGGGCACAGAGCTTTGGAACATATAAGCAGGAACTGAAAAGATGAAAACATCTGTTTGTAGAGGATCACAGCTTTAAAGGCTCCCACATTATCTATAAGCTAGCTATCACTAAGTTGCATAAACTGTTAGGTTACATGAAGAGTCCCTGTTAGATCTGACACTGAAATACACAGGTTCTCTCTCACTCAATGGTTCTGGGGATGATTAAATAATATGAGTCCCTGGACATAATTTAGAAAGTTTTCCAGACCTAAAAGGCATCCTCCTTCATGCTGCCCAATGGACTGAAGTGTGACTCACTCTGCATTACTGCCTGCATCCTGTGTGGATCACACCCCTACCATTTCCAAGACCTAAGAGGACTGCTCCACACTGAAAACTTTTGACTGATTTCTGTGGCACATAGGACAGAGGAAATATCCTCCCATGAAAGCTGAGTTTAGCAAAGCCTACTTAACACCTCCTGCTGCCTCATCCTTTTCACATGATGCAAAGGGACTGGACGAACATGAAGCTCTCACAAGAAAACCTTAAAGTAAATTCAAGTGATATTCCAATTAGTTTTCTATCCTGTTACTGGCAGTTTTCCTTCTTCTTGTCCTGTATTCACACTCATCAAACAAAGATATTGATGAGGTAAAACAGATGCCATCACCTTTTGAATCAGTGGGAATTTAAACAAAGGGGGAAGCTAGCTTTATCCAGATGGTATTAAAAATAAAAACTCCCTTGGATTTATTTCTCAGGTTTAGTGTGAAACTGGGTGAATTACCTGCATTTCTTGTATTTGCTTTTATTGCTGCAGAGACCTGGGAAATATTCCAGGAAAAATTATGATCCAAGGCTCATAACCACTCTAGCAATTAATTCAGAAGATATAAAATACCTACAATTATACAGATATGTCTGCCTTACAAAAAGCCTCATTTTATACTATTGTGACCTACGTGTGCCCTTGACAAACATGTGCCTAACTAGTTCATGCCACTGATGGCAATATGACTACTCATGAGTTTGCAGTTAAGTGAATATTTGGATGAAGATCTATTGACTGTATTGTATGCTTTTGTGGGAATATGGGAACAGAGGGCTCAAGAACAGACTATTTGAACCCTCAGATCCAGTTCTCTGTCATCGTAGTAAACATAACATGATGTAAATCACATTAGACAAAAAGGTCTAATACAGAAGGGTCCACATCTTCATCACACCTCAACACTACACAGCACTTTCAGGAGTCTGTAGGACCATCTAAACAAGAGCAAACCCATCCAGAACTGTGACACAGGGCAGGAACTGGCCCATATGGAAGGACAAAAGAGGTGAAAATCTGAACACCTGCAAGAGTAGGGGAGCTGAAATAAACATGGTCAGAAGAGCCTAGAAAGTGGAGTAAATTCTCTACAAAGAGCAAAAAAGTCCCAAGGCTCAGCCAAGCTGACCCAGAGTAAAAGCATTCCTTGTGCCCAGTACTTGCAGTTTAGCCCCAGTGGATTAGCAGAACAACAACTCAAGTGATTTTAATGTGTTTTGAAACACGAGCTCATCTCAGCAATAGCTGTGGCAGCAGTGTAATGCTTCATACAGAACTAAAAAAAAGCCAACAAACCCAAAGCAAAACAACAACAACAAAACCAAAACAAACACAAAATACAAAACCAAAAAAAAAACCATTATAAAAAACAAAACAAAAAAATCCTCAGTTAAAACAGCTCAGAATCCCAGCTCTTTCTTACAATCAATGGAATTTGGTTTTGTTAGTCAATTAAAATGTAATTCATCAGAGGAAAGGCAGATGTATACTTGCATGACATTATTTGAAGGTCACTCAAAAGAAAGAAAAGGCAAATTCATTTCTTCCTAAGGTAGATTTTTGCACTTTAAAACTGTTTACTTCACTCGATTGATTGAAAAAGAGATCTTAGATCTTAGATATCTAGCTCCAAAGTAAATGCTCACACTGTAAACAGTAATTGAATTAGCTAAATCCCATGCTTAACCTGTAAGACATATTTTATTGATTTGAATCAGAATTCCTGTGGTTTTTTTCTTCCAATAATTTTCCTGCTTTTTCCTTTTGACTCTGAGTGATGGGCAAAACAGATATATTTTTCTGAGCACATACATATATTTTCTTATTCATTCCACAAAAATTGAAAAAAAGCAACCAACTTCTATCTGAAAAGCAGTGAATAATTATAACTGCAAATAGTATTTACCACCTGTTAGTTGAGCCCAGCTCAAGTGTTAAAAATACAGAAATTGAATTCTCTTGAGCGACGTAGTGATATTACTCATTATAATATATATGATTAACATATTATTATTTTGAAAGGAAAACATCATGTAATTCCAGGGTATTTTCTCTAGGCTCATTGTCAGGCAAATTCTTAAAGCTGTTATTTGAAGTTTCCCACAGACATCACTAAAAGCTCTTTTCAGTACCAAATGCCAGCACAAGCCTGAACGAGCTGCACTTAAATGTTCATTCCCACAATCCATCCAGTGCTGTTTTGAAATGCCTTACTGCTTGTATTAATCTGTAAGGCAAATTTCTTCCTTAATGCATCTGACAGTGGCTTACCTCAGAGAAACCCATTGTATTGTGTTACTGTATAATGCAGGTAGGCTGGACAAAGATGATTCCTGACCTGTGCAAGCACAAAATTTGTATGCTGATTTGAGTTAAATTCTTTCTCATTTCCATACAAGCAGAAGTCAGTATTACCACACTGAAATCTGAAGAGCAAAAGAGTCAATTCATCACAGGCCATTGCAGTTTCATGGACTTCTTCCTTACATATCCATAATGACATCTTCTGCCTCTTGTGGGGGATAAGAAGATCCAGCTGCTCCACAACCTTGGATAGGTCCTTGGGGACAGCCCTAATAACCTTAGTGCCTAAAAGGGCTGCAGAACAAAATCATATCCTTGAAAAGAAACATCATAACTGCAGCCTAAACCTGGAGGTGCCTGAGCTATCCGTGGACTCCTCTTTGGGCAATGTGAAGGTCTCCAAGCACAGAGAAATACCCATACCCAGAGCTGATTCTGTCCTCTGAGTGGCTCAGCACCTCCTCACCCCTGGGCACGTGTGTTCCTCAGCAAGTCTATTCAGCATCCTGAATACAAACACAGGGCTCCTTGCAAAATGCAGCTGTGACACCAACTTTGGCAAATGCTGAAGGTGTTCTTGAAGCAAAGATAAGAAGTCAAGGCATCTTCTCTGATGCAAGTGCCCACTAGACCAAGCTGTGAGCTGCACTCTCTCTTCTGTCTCTTCATGTAACTCTTGAACCTTTTGCTGCACAGTGACCTGGCTTCAAAGGGGAGGAGTAGAGGATCTCTCCTACTAAAAACCCTCGCCATTCAGAAACATCCCCCAAAATGTTCAGGTGCTCACTGTGGAACCTACCTGGATGGAAGGTGGCACATATGAGTGAGAGTTATCCCTGTGCACTAGGCTTTCTATCCTCTAGTCCTGTCAAGTTGTCTGCTAGGTAGCAGGCTTTAGAGACAGAGACCCCCCTTCCACAACATGCTAGCCTGAGACAGCTCCTTCTCCCGGCTATTTAGCTTTACCATTTTGCCATCCCAAGATCTTTGAAAGACTCAAAAATCCCAAGTTTTGCATCTGTTCTAAGTACTCAGTTCCTATCCCACCAGCATCTCCATACCACTGCCATCTTGAGTGTCACAGTACCCCAGTGACATACTCCTGCTTCCTCTTTTTGCTTGCAGCTAGGGAATAATAAAAGACATGCTTCAGATTTTCTTGCTAAGAAGACTGAATAGAAAAAGGAAGTTGTCTGTTTTTCAAAATTATTTATCTCCAGTATGTTTCCTACCTCTGTACCAAACTAAAATGATATTGTTCACATTCAGACATTTGTATACCTTGCACTTATAAGGATAATGTCCTTAGATTCTGTTCCTCACCTGGAAAGAGGGGATTGTTGTACTCTCTCTCCTGATCCTCCTATACACCTGGGTCCAAGAAGCTTTGTGGCAAGGGCCTGGCTTTTTTTTTTTCCTCTTCACATTTCATGCACAGTGTCTACATGTCTTCCTATTTAATGGGCCGCAGTAGAAATGAAAGATAATAAATATAATAATCTCTGTCACTCTATGACTTATTTAAGTATTTGTCAGGATTGGTACTTTCAACTTCTCCTCCTGGGACATTTAAAAACATTCCTGAAAGGAAGATTCTTCTTCAAAATACCTACAGTAAAAAACCACACTTTTTGTACTCTTGCAAAATTATTGTCTTGCTTTCAAGATGTTGTTCTGTATCACAGTCTTATGCCCATGATATAGTTTCTCAGCCTTACATTTTGTATTCCAAACCATAAAGCCAAGCTTTGCTATAACAGATGAGAGATTTTTCATCTTCTGCATTAACTGTTTGATGCTTAGCAGTAAATTTCCCTAACCTGCTGGATGAAATATGTTCAGCCAAAGCAAAAGTGCTTTAGAGTTGTGTTCTTTTCAACCCAGGTGCTGCAGCAATATAAATAAAACCAATTGTCATTCTTTTGCCAAACTTAGGCTGCAGTCTAAGAAAGGACTTCTTTTTCTTTTAAAACAAGATATTTTATAAGTACATAACCATCTTCTGCTTCCTTAAAATATCTTTGGTTTATTTCCTCACTGTTCATCTTCTTTTCTGTCTTTTCTGGCTGCTCTAGCTTAGGTATGAAAATTAAATTCTAGAAAATGTTGGCTGACACATGCTAAGTCCACACATTTTGGCAGTCTAGTTTTGACAAAGCAGTCTGCCTTTGCAATATAATAAACTTTAAAGCTTAAGGGGACTGAAACTTAGTTTGGTTAATTCAACAATACTTGACAGACATCCATTCTGCTTATAACAGAACTTTGTGAAACAGTATTTGCTAGGAGAATAATTCATTGTTCTTAAGGGCATTGGTGGTAGTCTCTCAATCTAATGCTAGATTCTAGGTACTGAAGCAGGTACTCTGGGTCTGAACCTGAAACTCTGCCCTGTGCCTGTAGTGACAAGAAATTATGAAGACAACACATTATTGTTGTATTCCATGTTACAGACCCTTGGAGAATATGAAAATTAGAGTTTCATAAGTGAGAAAATGTTTGCCTCAGGATGCTCAGGATTCTAAAAGCAGATTACATTCATATGGCTGTTGGTCTTCTGAAGAATATTCAAGACCATAATAACACAAATAGTTGGTGCAGTCCTGAAGAGGCATATTTTGAAATTAAGGTCAGTTTATGAGCTCTAAGAGAATGCTGTAGATTTACTATGTTGATTCATGTTTGTTCATATGGGGACTGTTCTTTGGAAACAGATTTCACAGTCATTTCACCTAAACATGTATTGGCCTACATATTGATGTCTTGGAAGACCTAATACAGAATCCTTTAGGATGAAATTAAATGACAGGCACACAGAACTCTACTATATATGCCAACCCTCCAGCAGCACCCTTACTGTATGCCAGCTACTACTGAGTATTCATTCCATGGAAAAAAATACTCCAAGGCAAAATCCCTGCATCACACACAGCATGGGCATTAGTTTCTCTGTATGCTTGGTTTGCTCTGCAGGCTAAAATCCATGCTCCTTCTGCTCCATACACCACAGCACTTGCAAATGTAAATATAACCCATGCAATATAAAGAGCACAAGCTTGAATCTCAGATGTACTTCTTTCTTCAACATCAGTGAAGCTGCACCGATTTCCCTCACTAAATGATCAGGATCTAGGAGGGTCTAGTAAAATGTTTTTGCATGAACTTGAAAGATATGTCAGGAAAAGGTTGTTCCAGACATTAAATTGGACATTTTTTTTCCTTTTTTTTTTTTTTTTTTTTTTTTTTTTAATCAGGTATTTCTTACTCTTCAGATGGCTGAAGATGAACTTAAGTGAAAGCCATGAAGAAAGTGCTGATCCCCTGCTCAAAACCATTCACTGCACTTCAGAAACTGCAGGGTTTCTTGCTAATCTGAATCTGTGATCTTTGAGGACTTAAATGCTGAAAGTAATAAAATAAAACAGATCAGAGCTGCATGCAGATAATGAAAACAAAAAGTTATCTAAAATATTTACTTTGCCATCTAGAGCAAGGTTTTGGCCATGCTGAGACCTTGGCATCCTAAATCCACGAGTTGGCCTTTATTCTGTTTTATCAGCAGACCCATAAAATACAGACTCTCAGTTGGCATGTGGGGGCCTAGTTTTGATTTAAACACTATTGAAAATGTAGCTTAATGTAACCACCAGATATCATACAGAACCACTGCTGAGTTTCTGAGAGGAATTAAATTAAAGGAAATCAAATATGCTTCACTTGCTTCTGGTATTATCCATTATTGTTACTATTAGTGAGTGGCTTGGGGTTGTGAAATGAATATAAAAGGGTTCATATTCTCCTCACTAGTGATGAATTACTTTGTTTGTTATGTAGGAAGCCATTAAACTACTTAATCTATGCAGTTCACACAGTTCACACTTGATTCCTAAGCAAGAAGGACTTGGATCCTCCTAAGCCCCTGCCATTTTGTTTTGGACATCAAAGCGGGTGATTACAGTGCACCTTCTGGCTTTCAAATACATTACTTGTTTGTATTACAACACCATCAAGACAAACCCCACTGTGCCAGGACCAATAAAAGACACATGATAAGAGACAGTCTTTTCCCCTGGAGGACTCACCATCTAAATAAATACATTCATTTTGTGCTGTACAAGTCAGCAGAGAAATCCCCTGAGGCTAAGCACAAAATAGTCTAAAATACAATTTTTGTGAACTGTTAAATAAAACAGCTCTGGATGAATGTGAACTGTCACCATGATTCAGATATGTTTTATAAGGCTTCTTTTTAATTTGTCTCTTCTCATATACCACTAGCATTTTCCAAGCCATTAAAATACACCTGGCACAGCCTGTTAGTGTTGCAGAACAAAATGTGTATTTTCTCTTAAGTATCACTCTCTTACAAACATGGGTTTTCTATCAGCTATGAGAACTGGATAGACATTAAGTAGCAACAAATTTTCCTCTGTATCTCCTAATTTGGAACCTGAACTGATTAGGTCTTCGTCAGTCAGTGTGATTGAATTGGATCACTAAAGTGCTAGAAAGGGCTTTGAAATGGGTAAACAAGGAGGACGTGTAGCTCTAAAAGTAATGATGTCCATCAGCTTCTCCAGTAAGGCAATTTTTCCATGCAGTAAACTCAGTTATAAACCTTTCACACTGTGTGTTCCATGCTCCTGCCAACTGATGCCAGGCAAAATTTTCAACTAGAAATGAAGGCCATTAAAAGAAAAGTCTGTTTCATTTCACTTATATTTCTTCATCATTTAGTTTTGTATTTATCCAAAGACTCTTTGCAAAGACTACATTATGCCCCGTTAATTTACAACCCCTTTTTTTCCTTGGGTTACTATGAATTCCAGTTTTTAAATCAGCGTTGCTATGTCACAAAAAGACATGTGAGTACATCTTGTATGCAGGGCTAATTTTTTATGAAAGTGCTAGGATGAGGTGCTAGAATGCTAATAGCATATTTGTAAGTTATGTGGCAGCAGAGCTGACAGGCGAGCAGATTCTGGCATGCCATTTCAGACTATTTTGTCACAAAATTAGCTTTGTGAAAATGTTTTTCATGGTTTGGGTTTTTTTAATGTTGTTTTGGTTTTCTTCTATTTTTTTTCCTGAAGTCTTAAAAATGAAGCTGACACTCATTATGTTAAAGTTTCAGTCTCTAATGAATCCAGATCATTTTGTCCTATTTTTTTATTTACAAATGTTTCTTAAATATGAAGGACTTGAGAGGCCAGGGGAGATCAAATTCACAATACAAGATATTTGATGTACTAATTTTTTATAATTTGTACTAAATTTCTGCCTTGATTTCTTCTTGGCTTCAGTCTAACTTTTTTTTTTTTTTTTTTTTTTTTTAATTTTTTTTTTCCTCTTTGGAAAGTCACACTGCTTACTTTCTATGCAATACCTCATAACTGGAAGACTAGTCCTTAAGCAACCATAAAGTTTTGGTCTGCCTACTTATTAATATTTTATCTATGATATATTCTAACCCAGAGTCACTTTGTATTGGGTTAAACACTTTTAGTCTGTCAGAAGACAGACAAGTGTTTCACAGACATGTTAGCTAGCCTACAGCCTGGATGAGCAGAGAACGTGGCAAAAAGTCATTCCAGCTGTGCTCTGGGGTCACTGAGGAATTGTATTCACATGATTTTCTCTATTTTAAACTGTTGAAAGCATCTAGGGAATTATTTGGAAACACTGTAAATGGAGATACAGCAGCCAGCAGAATTAAATTCTATTTCAGAGCAAGGAGCACAGACCAATGGGATGTCTCTTACCCCCTATAACTAATAAGGATTCTCATGCTGGCTTCAAGAGCACTCTGATGTCTCCTTTGGTCACCTACTTCTCTTTCCATTGCATTCCTCTCTTTTGCTAAACCATTCTACTTCCTCAAAAAGGTCACAAGATCCCCTTGACTTGCACCAGCCAAATGTGTGATTTTAATCAGGTCTGGGCAAAGAATTCAGGGTTGGTTGCTTTGTTCACCTGGCATCATTTTACTTAACACTGATCAAGCACCTAACTAAAAATTCCACATCTGACATGTAGCCCTTATTCTTCCAAACCACCAATTACTGTAACATTAGCAAAGTTGCATGAAACCATAGTTCAGAGTAAGCTGGGTCACAGCAGCAGAGCTGGCCAATGAAGTTTCATCCATCTCCATCCCCTTGCTGATTCTTGTCCCTTACCCACTCAGTGCTATGGGAGGAGTAGTTTCTGGGCCACGCTTCATGTTATAGAGATGGCTAAAAGAAGAACCCTTCCCAAAATAATCCTCCATTTCAGTGCAGTGCCAAAGGTGATGCTGAGCCAGTGGAGAAACGAAGCATGAAGTGGCAATGGGAGCAAGCAGATCAGATGAGGACACAAACCAATCAACAACAGCAGCCAAGCTGGTGAAGGCTCTAGAGGACAAGTCCTGTGAGGAGAGGTTGAAGTAACTGGGATTGTTTAGTTTGGAGTAGAGGAGGTTAAGGGGAGACCTTGTCACTCTCCGCAACTACCAGAAAGGAGGTTGAAGTAAAGTGGGTGATGGCCTCTTCTCTCAAGTAAATAATTATAGAACTAGAGAAAATGGCCTGAAGCTGCACCAGGGGAGGTTTAGATTAGGTATTATGAAGAATTTCTTTACTGAAAGTGTAGTCAAGCACTGGAATCAGCTGCCCAGAGGAGTGGTGGACTCACCATTCATGAAGGGATTTTAAAAAAAGTGTAAATGTGGCACTTCAGGACATGCTCTACTACATGCCTGGTGATTTTTTTTCTGGATTGACAGTTGGACTCAGTGATCTCAGAGGCTTTTTTTTCAGCTGTAATGATTTTGTATCATTTTGTGATTCTTCAAATGGCTTCTCTTCCCTCATCTGTGTGCCATGGAAAGGTCCTTGCAGGAGAGTTTGACAGTGCCTAATGAAAGGAAACAGTATTCATGCATAAAAAATTAATAGCGGGCCCAGAATATTACCAGTGAGGTAATAAAGTAACCAAAAAGGATTTTGTGATAGCTTAATGGAAAAAAATGCTGCATAGGAGAAAGGTTTAACTTCTTCAGGGGATATTATCAATATTTCATGAGAGTGCGATGAAAGAAAACGTTTAGGGACGCAGCATTAAATTTCTGTCTGACAATATATATCTATGGCAGGCAACAGAAATAGTAGCTTCAACTCTGATTCTGTGTAGTTTTTTAAGGAACTCAGAAAGTACCTGTGTGAAACTTATATAAAATTGCTCAGAAAATGTAGTGTTTAATGTTGCTAAATGGAGTTTTATTAAATAAATATTCTTCAGTAATGACTTAAAAAAATGCTAATTTCAATAGGCTTCTGACAAAGAATGTGCAAAGTATGCTAAGAAACATTAGAAGTACCTCCAAGTTTAATGAAATTAAATATGTCAGGGAGTTGAGCATTTCCTTCCAGGAAGATTGAGCAATATGCTTTCAAGTATAACAAAATACTGGAGAGAGATGATTTTAAAAATGAGGAAACGTCTCTTCATTGGAAAACACAGTTTCATTGGAATTGAAATATTTTTAGTGAATAAATCAGTTCTAATCAAATACTCCTTTGGAAGGAGTTGTTCTGATATAATAATACTTTATTTTACTTCTAGCTCACTATACAATACACCACAATATATCATGTAGTGCATAAATTGAGAACACTGCTTTTTTCTGGAAAATAAATGTTTCAGTAATCCTTAGCTACTGTTTGTTTTTTTAAACTTTTATTATTCTGAAAGTTTCTGATGAGAAACAAGGCACAGACTGCAACAGTATAATTTCCCAGAGAATTGTGTTTCATGACTCCAACCATCTTTGATTCCATTCTCAGTCATCCTGTACTACTCTGAGTGATGTGTTATCAGGGATGAAGCCTGATGATTTTTACAGTAAATGACTCTCCATAGAAGATACCTATACACATTTAAGGACCTTTCCATCATTAGTAAACGTGAGGGTGGGGTGAGAGCAGAGGAGAAAATGAGGACTCAGCCATCTAAGATCTTTATTTGCCTGGGAACTTAATTAAACAAACACATTGCTCATGACAGTGGATGGATTAACAGCCTGTCAGCCTGAATGTATTATGTTTGAAGTGATGCTTTGCCATAAAAAATTCACCATACTAGTCTTATAATGTGATCTAGAAAAACACCCTTGAGGCTAAAGGAGCTGGCCACTTTTTATCCCACCACGTATTGCTCTCTCTGCCAAGGTTACAAGGCAGGTTAATGGAGTGAATCTGTGATGGGAGCAGTGGGCCACCAAAGAACACTTGAAAGCAGTAGCCTGTTTCAAATAAATTACTAAAAACTCACAGGGATTTGGCTGCAGGGATTTGTAGTTTCTGCCTGCCAAGTGTAGTCAGGGTGGTGCCTTCAAGCTCTGTACCATGCAGTTTTCCAGGAGAAAGCTCTGCCAAAGAGGAGTGGCACTCTTATCAGTAGTTTGGGATTTTTTCCCCGTCTGCATGTTTTTTTCATAGCTTTTGCTTAATTTGCATTTCTTAGAAGCCTATTTCACAAATAATACTGCATCTGCAGTGATGAGTGAAAATGCCTCATTTGTTCCTCAGACTGGATTGTGGGATCCCATCTAGCAAAAATGCTAATGAGGAACAAATACTTGCTTTTTTCCTGAGGGCAAACTTAATCATGGAAGTGTAGCACTTCTAAGTGCATTAACACCTCCAGTACAGTAAAGAGAAGCTGGCGGTACCCAATCTTGCCTTCTAATCAGCCATGCAGAGTGTTTGCATTACAGGGCAATAATGGCTGTTTACCAAACCAAATGTCTTATATATATATATATATATATATATATACATATATATATGTATATATATGTATATGTGTATGTATAATATATGATAAGACCATGTAAAATCTTATTCAGGTGTCCCACTGTTAATTTTTCACAATTACTTTGCATGTAATCAGTTCATGCAACAATCTTCAAAACCTTGAACTTTTACTTGCCAGGCAAATAAAAATCAACTTTTTGTAACAGTTTTCCCAGGCAGGCTGTGGATGATCCTTCCTGGAAGTGTTCATGGCCAGATTGGATGGGGCCTTGACAGTCTGGCCTAGTGGCAGTGGGGTGGGAACTGGATGATTTTTAATGTCCCTTCCAACCCAAACCGTTCTATGATTCTATGAACTTTGACTCTTATAACGCAACTTCAACTTTTGCTGCTGAAGTCAAGGCAGAAGTTCTGTAAGATTCTGTGCAGATGCTTAAAGGAGTCTTGTACTTATTAAAGAAATTCTACTTTGATGGGAAAATCTAGTAGGTGAGGTAGGAATTAAAAAGGGAAATCAGGAGTCAAAGTAGTGGAGTTTGGAAGGGATTGTAGAACATTTATCTTTAAAAAGATAACTTGGGCTTAACAGGTAATATAGAAAATGGTAGAGTAGTGAATGGAATAAATGCTGTGACTAAAGCTGCAGACCCACAAAGGTGATGGATTCTTAACTATGGAAGAATTTGTTTTAGGTCAGGAAACTATCAGAACCAGATCTATGTATGATTAAAAATGTCAAGAAACCTACCATTTTAGGAATGTAGTCCACAGGTGGACTATGTATCTCCTTCCCACTGATTACCTCAGTGGAGACAGTGGGCAAGTTGGTCACCTTAACATTAAATCCACTAGAACATGGTCTAATTCCCTTTGAAGTCCGTGGGAGAGCAGAGTGAAACAATCACTGTCTGGGCACTGATATAAAGGTACAAAGTAGGAGAAGGCAACTGAAGAGGGAGAAAGGGTAGCAATCTTTCTAGCTCTGGAGACAAATTAACTCTGAAACATGTCAGTGCTGTCAGGATTTAAGACTGAGCTGGTTATGAAGCAGGGGACAGATGCTCTCTAGTAACCCTTTCCCTTCCTGGAAAGGATTGAGAAAAAGGAGAGACTTACGGGTTGTAAGGAAATTAAAATAATTTTCATTGAACAATAGAACAGAAAATGTTATATTAATATTAATTAGAAAATAATGAAACATATACAAATTTATGCAAAACCAATATCAGGCTCTCTGGATTATCAAGCTCTCTGCCTGCAGGGCAGGCATTGGGAAAGTCCTGGACTGGACTCAGTGTCAGAGGGGAACCGGATTCAGAAACACACCAATCAAGATCAAAGGCAAAAGAAGAGATGCAGTGCTCCCAGACACCAGCTCTGGCACAAGAAAGAGTGACTCTTGTCATCTGTCAGCTTTATACTGAGCACAACATATATGGGATGGAATACTTGGCTGATCAGTTTTGGGTCACCTATCTGGTCTGCCTCTGCTAGCAGATGGGTCACAGGTGTGACTCTCTTACAGCCTTTCACTTTTGGTTCTGCATTGTGGCACATAAGAAATTCAGCAGTGAACTTTGTTTCTATAGAAATGAGGATAAACAAGAGCCTATATGCATGCCATTTATACCATTACCTTAGTAATAACTATAAACATTGAGCATTATATATTCAAGGATCAAAAGCAGTCTGAAACTTAGAAGAAAATTTAAAAGAAGAAAAATGCCTCTACAATTGTGGAATTAGATTATCAGAGAATGACTGAGATTGGCAGGCACTTCTGGAGATCACCTAGTCTACCTCCCTACTAAAAGCAGGATCAATAGGTTTCCCAGGACTGTGTCCATCTGAGTTTTGAGCATCTCCAAGGACAGAGACATCACAACCACTCTGGGCAACCTGGTCCAGTGTTTGACCACCTCCACAATCACTTTTTTTCTTTGTTTTTTCTCTTTTTAAGTGGGATTTCCTGAATTTCCATTAGTGCCCATTACCACTTGTCCTCTCACTGAGTACCACTGAGAAGTATTTGACTTCTCAAGAACACAGACACATCCCTCCAGACTGAACAGTCCCAGTTTCTCATCCTCTTTTCATATGTCAGGTATTCCATTCTCTTAGTCACCTTTGTGTAACATCACTCGTGACAGGCTGGATAGATGCTGTGTGATCCATGCCAGTTTTCTAGGATCTACAGATGTAACTCCATAGTTTAAATATGGCCATTTGTAATCATGGATCTCAACTTTCATCACTGCAGCTCAGGTGTCCTCCTGAGCTGGACATTGCCATTACTATGAACTGAGCTCCCTGAAGAGACAACAAAAATGTCTGCCCTATCTTGTTCTTATTTTTTCTAAGACAATGGACAGGAGAATGAGAAAATGACAGCAACCTAACCCACTGTCTAATAGGCCAAATTGAGATAAATACCAGTGACTGATAGAAGACAGGTGGATTCAATCTATCCTTTGGCAGACGCATTACTTCATGTATGTTTTGCATCTGTTAGGAGACATGATGGTTTTCCAAAACTCCATCGCATCCAGCCCATGAAGAAGAAGCAGTCACAATAATATTTCCACAAGAACAGCCAAATGTGTTCATGGAGAGTAAATATTTTGTGAATGTGGTAAATAGCTCATGCTTGGGAAGCTACTATCACAGTATGGACATGGGAGAAGACCGTGTGGTGTGTGGTTGCAGGTGCAGAGTGTAGTAGACCAAGTCCTCTGCATGTAGAGGCACAGCAAGAAGAATGGACAGAGAATGAGAATGCTTCATTTCTCATTAGCAGTTCTGTGCTGGGACAGGTCCATGGGAAGCCCACAAGAAATCCAATGGTGACTAAATTTGCCTTCTATTTTGCTTCTCAGAAGATGCATTCTGTTGCAGAGAGAATTAGGGGAGAGGAAGATTCCCTGGTCTGTGAAATTACAGATCAGTAATTTAAAGCAAAGTGAATAACATGCTTTCTTTTTCCAAGGCTTAGAAAATATCATCTCAAAAAAGACTGAAGGAGGAAAAGGTACAGGAGAAATACTAATCAGAAACTAATGAGCTTTTCCAGAATAATTTCTCTTAAATATGCATTTCTTGCCTTGTTCATATTTGTTTAGTAACATGAATTATGCTAACTGCTAATATCAAATGACTTTATCTGAAAGCACCACTTTTTGCATAATGCCTCTAAGCGTAGATTGTGCAAAGATTGAGGTACGTACTTAACTTAATGTGCCCTGGGCCTTATTCCTGGTTAAACAGAGGCTTTTTTACATCATTGTAATGAATGTACATATATTTGATGACTACATTCAGACCAGTCTCGCTACCAGACCATTTGTGGGAAACCACAGAGTAAATTAGTCATAGTCCCTGTGAGGGGGCCCATTGATTTCAGTTATGACTTTCACAATGGGTTGTGCATGTCTGTGTGCATGTGGGTCTAAGTATTTATTCACTTGTGCCTCTTGCAGAATCAGGTTACCCTTACGTGTCTGACCTCTATTATTGACTGAACCTAAGTGAGAACTCTTGGTAATTGTCTCCTCTAACCTTTTATATTAAACATTATATAATGAGTTGTTGTTCTTCTTCCTTAATCATTAGGGATTATTATTGTCTCTGGGTTACATGATAAGATGGATGGGTTTTATTCTGAAATCTATTATGTATGTTCATTACATGTAGTAAGAAAAGCTTTAGTATATGTCACCAAGTATGGATTATCTCTTTCTGTGCCTATGGATTATCTCTTCTGTGCCTAGATAGCTATAAATGTTGAAGGTAATGCTCCCCATCTGTGACCCTTTGCATAACATTGAATACAACTTTTCATCTGCATTTGCAGTACAGTTAATCACACTGTGGAAGAGATTACACTAAATATATTATCAGGACCAAACCATTAACCAAATGTCACTCAGATGGGGCAGTGAACAAAGGGTGGAATTCAGGGATATGCTTACTAGACTGAAATTTCAGGTTAATAGTTACCCTGAGTCTTCCATCCATCAATATGGGAAAATGCTGTTTTTCCAAACACAGTCTAGATCTGACAGCTCAATATTTGTAGGTGATCAGAATTGTAATTATTTTAATTTGAATGTTAATTAATTTATTTGTTAACTGCCTCTTGGGTTTGTGCTCCATCTGGTCTGGTTTCATGTCTCTTGATAAAATTTATTTGTGGTCTGATGATGAACACAAAGTGTGTTTATATACTTTGAAATAATACGGTTTAATAATGAGACATATTCTTCAGAATTCCTGAGGCAGATTGCCAGGTATTTAATTGTGAATATATTAATTTCATCATCTAAATCTGCATATCTGTTATTCTTTGCATATATAGGATAAATCTGAGTCAAGAAATTTCCCATGTATACTATCATATCTAGGTTTTCAAAAAGCATCGTGGTTCAGACTCAGATTATTACATTATACTGTTTCTACAGTAATTAAAAGAAAGCAAAACAAATGTGCCTTTGTTTAAATAGGTGAAATTCAGTACAAAGGATATGGACTTTTGGGATGAACAATGTAAACTACTTTCACATGTATGACTTTAATTAATGGCAAGAGCTTGGGAGAAGTTTTGGAGTCACTGTGGACAGCTCAAAAGAAACATCTGCTCAGTCCTAGCACTGGCAAAATAACTGAACAAACAATCATTCAAGTCAGCTCCCCACCTTTCTGAAGTTGCAGAATTGAAATGGGATTCAGCTCACTGACCTCAGCAATTTAAAAGTTAGACATCTTGTGTAAAGTAGTTATTGAAGCTCGTTCTGTGTTCAATGGGGGGAAACTAACCTCTGGAGGACAATCAACTAGCAAAAGTATGGCTGAAGTAAGTGGAATTAAGTGCCCTTTAGAGATGTCATCTTTTCCACCAGATGTAGAAAGGCAAAGCAGTTTCTTTATGCTAGAGGCCTAGATTTTAAACATAAAAATCTGTGGAAGATGTTACTGCCTCCATGCCTCACTTTCAACCCTTAGCACTGCATTTATTTTGCTGAAAAATTGTAGATCTTGGCTAGTAAGGTTCTTGGCAGGTACAGTCAGAGCATCATCTCTGTTATGGACATTGCACTTATCAGGTTTCCCATGCCTGGAATTGTATGAGTCAAGAAATTGTACAAGGAGTCAAGACTTTGTTGTTGTCAGCCACATCAGCTTGGACTCCCCTGGCTCATAGTCACAATACACCCTCTCCACTTTCTACTGTTGGTTGGTATTTCTGTTTTCTCCATCTTTTCATCCTTTATTCAGTGGAAAACCTGAGGGCTTATTCGTATTTAAATTACTGCATTTATTATTTGGAGTAGTAGTCCTGACTCTTGATCTGCTCTGATGGATTAACCTAGTTGTATGTAGTGCAGTGTGCCATTTCATAAACTGAGAAGAGTGCTATTGCTGTTAAGACTATTTTAACAGAGAAACTTCATATCACAAAATCTACTAATAATGTGGACTATAGATTGATCCTCTCCCATTTCATTTGGCAGTGAAAGTCTCATCCAGGATCAGTGGGAGCTCCTGCCCCCAGTGATGAGGTTCCTCAGTTGTGTTCTAAAAATGAGCACAGAGTTTAGTATTCATGTTTCTTTTTTTTTTTGAATACATGCTATTTAGAAGAAGCTTTGTAAAACCTCGAAGTAGGTGCCTGGAAAAACTTATACATGAAGTGAATTTCTTGGTTTCTGGCTTGTCCATTCCCACTGCAGACAAAGGATTTAGAAGTTTCACAAGGAAAGGGATTAGTAAGTATTTTTTTAAATCTTAGCTACCACTGTTAACAAATGTGATTTGAAACTCCTTAGTTCTAACACGATGTGTGAATATACTACATGAGCATTACAAGTGGCACACCTTGTATATTTTTAAACCTCATACAAATAAACCCAGTGCCCTGTGAATATTGATGAAGCTGGAATTTCCATACTGAAGGATCAGGCTATTTGTTCTAGTTAAGCTGTAAAAACTATTACACAGTACAGCGGTTAGCATTGTTCTTCCAGCTGCTAATGGCTGGTTTGTCTTCAAAAGGTTCTGCTTGCAGCCTGTTAGGCTTGATAAATATACAACTCAGCAAATTCCGTCTGGCCACTTTCAATAAATTGGAGGGCAAATGCAAATAGGAGTGTGAATTTCAAGTTATTGTACCCCTCGATGTCCTCTACAAAGGAACACCAGATTGGCCATTTGCATACATTTTCATTCATTTGTAGGAGGCTTGATAAGTTCCCACATGCCTGCTTTAAAGTTACAGTGTAACAAAAAAACCTAAAGCAACCAAAAAAAAAAAAAAAAAAAACCAACCTGAATACAAAATCAACAACAAAAACCCAGTATCTCAAGGTAGACAAGTTCTATGTAGTTATGGGAGTGTGGACAAATTTATGATAAATGGCATATAACTAGGCATGAATCAGACACAAGGAGGATAAATTTGAGTTAAATGTGTACAGATTCACCCCCATAATAGTGGGATACATATCGCATATTATTTTGACAGTTTTTATTTAAACAGGACAAATGTCTTGCCAGATGAATTCTAATGCAAAATGAAAAAATCTACAGGACACTGACACAAAAGACTTTCATAGATAGAAATTAGCTTATTCTGTTTTCTCTGGAGTAGAATTTGCTTGCTATCTTCAGAGAGCAACTTGATCAGCCCCAAAGTAGTTCCAAAACAGTGTCTTAGCAAAATTAAAATAGGAATAAGCTTAAATTAGAATTACATTAAAAATTAGTCTCACAAGGGAATTTGTACTTGAATGATCTAGAAATAATGTAAACAAGAAAAATGTCTAAATCTCTCTGTTGTCATTCTGCTTTTCAGTACCTTCTTTCTGAATGGCAGAATAAACTTGTTTACTTCATTATGTGCAGAAGACCATAGAAATTCAGCTTGATCACCTGGTATGTCATTGTCGAGAATTCTTTTTAAGGCTAGGATTTGTAAATATAAATGTAAAGACTGACTGCTTGTACAAATCCTAGATCATGTTTATTCACACCCAAAATCTGATTCATCAAGAGCCACAACACCTTTGTTGAGAATTTTAAACACTCATCCTGAATACAGGCTGAGAAAGCTGGGATTGTTCAGCTTTGAGAAAAGGAAGCATCAAGGTGACCTTATAGTAACCTTCCAATATCTGAAGGGGGCCTACAAGAAAGCTGGGGTAGGGCTTTTTACATGGGTGTGTAGTAAAAGGACAAGGGGAAATTATTTCAACTTTGAAGAGGGGTGATTTAGGCTAGACATTAGGAAGAAAATTCTTTAATTTAAGGGTGCTGAGACACTGGAACAGGTTGCCCAAGGAAGCTGTGGCTGCCCCCTGCCTGGAAGTGTTCAAGATCAGGTTGGATGGGGCCTTGAGCAACCTGATCCAGTGGAAGGTGTCCCTGCCCATGCTAGAGGGTTGGAACAATGATCTTTAAGGTCTCTTCCAGCCTTAGCTGTTCCATCCCATCCCATCCCATCCCAGCCCATCCCATTCTCTCTTTTATAAGAAAGATTACAAGTTGTACACACAAAAACCCCAAAACAAACAAACAAACCAAACCAAAACAAAAAACCACTAATTCACAAAAGATTAAGTTTGGAAAATACAAATGAGGTTCGAGCACAGCATATTTGCCTTTTCACTCGTGGCTGTAACTCTGAATGAGGTTTAAAGGAAGAGAACAAACACTCAGCCACAGCAGCACTGTGGGCAGCACAGGGGAATCCTCACTTTTTCCTGTCCAATATACATTCAGTTCCTGTCTCAAGGAAGATGACTCTGGTCCTGACTCCAGAGATAAGGATGTCTTACACAGCTGTCCTCTTGCATTGCACTGGTTTTATAGTCAGGGGTGGGTTTATATTTCAGTTGGTCTTCTGAAAATAAGTAGTTAATTTTCTGGAACACTTGATCATGTGGAAATATTTTAACAGTGTATATAACACTTTTTTTTTTAACAGTGTATGTAACAGTATATTCCCTCTTGGTAAAATACAGGCTGAATGGCTGAGCCCAAAGTGTTGTGGCGAATAGAGTTAAATCCAGTTGGTGGCTGGTGACAAGTGGTATTCTCCAGGGCTCAGTTTTGGGTCCAGTTCTGTTCAATATCTTTGTCAGTAATCTGGATAAGGGGTAGGACTGCAGTCTCAGTAAGTGTGCTGATTCTACTAAGCTGTGATCTGCCCCAGAGTAGGAAGGCTGTGCATGCTGGTTGACAGATGGCTGTATATGAGCCAGCAATGTGCCCAGGTGGCTAAGGCGGCCAACAGCATCCTGGCCTGCATCAGAAATGGTGTAGCCAGCAGGACTATGGTGGTGATTGTCCCTGCAGCACTGTTGTGGCTGCTTTTTGAATAGTGTCTTCAGTTTTGGAGCCCTCATTATAAGGACATTGAGTTGCATGTTCAGAGAACGACAATGAAGATGGTGCAGGGTCTAGAGTGTTACTGAGGAGCTGCAGAGGGAACTGGGATTGTTTAGCTTAGAGAACAGAAACCTGAGAGAACTTATTTCTCTCTATAGCTACCTGAAAGGAACATGTAGTGAGGTGATCACTGGCCTCTTCTCCCACATAACTGGTGATAGGATGAGAAGAAATGGCCTCAAGTAGAACCAGGGGAGTTTTAGACTGTATAATAAGAAAAATTACTGAAAGAGTGGTGAAACATTGAAAGAGGCTTCCTGGGAAGCTATGGAGTCACTGCCCCTGGAAGTGTTCAAAGAATGTGTAGACATGGCACTTCAGAACAAGGTCCCATCGGCATGGTGGTATTAGGTTGATGGTTAGACTTGCTGATCTTAGAGGTCTTTTCCAATTGTAGTGATTTTATGATTCAATGTGGCGACCTTGAAATGTTTATTTACTCAACAGAAATGCAGTTTCATCCAAGGACTTATCTCCTACGAGAAATATTCATTGTTCAACATCTGTATCAATATTCTCACACTCAGCAATTTTAGTTAGTTGTGAGGCAAAGCTAGCATCACACAGAAGGAGATGACACATGGTACATGATGAATAACTATGGCAAAGTGTCAGTGTTATAGACAAAAAAGAGTAGTTCACAAGGGTATCGTAAATTCAGATTTGGCCACAAGTGAACTGCCTGGCAAATTGTTTTTTCATGTGCACAAATGTGAATCGAGTTGCTGAAGACCTACAGGCTCACAAGACAGCATTTGTGATGAATAATTCAGCTGCCCTACTAACCAGTAGTCTGATTGATGTTCCAGTTGAAATAAATGGAAATATTTTGCATCTGTTGAGAGACATTACGTGCAAGTTTAAAAAAAGGAGGGGACATTATGGTTCTGGCTTAACTGGGCTCCAAGAGTATAATATTCTGGGAAAAGTTTAAGACAGTATCTGTTGGATGTATTAATTTTCAGCTGAGTTTCATTCCTCTCAACTCCACACGGGTGAGAAAAGAGTCAGGTGGCATTGTGCAGCTGCTGATGTCTCTAATCTGTGCTCTGCTGCAAGCTCTTAAACAATTAGCCTAATTTTATAATTACTTTTGATCTGTGTTGTGGGGTCTGCAGAACATTAGGAGCTGTTTCAACAGGCATCCATAAAAAGGGTAAGCAGTGTTATAGCTGAAACATATGACTGAATTAATTTTCTCTCAAAACACCTGGAATCAATATTATCATCCAGAAACATGTTGTGTACTGTATTTTTTCCATTATCTCTAAATAGTTCTTTATGAACCCTGGGTGGTATAATGATGAATATTGTGATAGGAAATAGGATTGGCTGGGATGACATGACACTGTACAGCACAGTGATACACTCAAGTCTTTTGTGTGGAACTGGGAGGTACTTTTTATTCATTCATTTAATTTATTGATTGTATACGCACTGTAGCAATATTGCATTAAACTGTAGCCCCTGGTGCATAATATTCCAACAACTGTTTCTAATCAGTGGAAATAAATTGGAACAAAAGCTTATGTACTAGAAACAGAAAGGAGATATCACAGCAAGGCTGAACTCTTCAGCCACAGAGAAAGAGAACAGAACAATTTATGAGTCCTGGGATTAATGCACCAGCATGTTGATAATTCACTCAAGGTGGTGTAATGTTGGGCACTAACCACAACTGCCTTTGTGTAAACTGTGATCAAGTCAGCAGGAATCACTCTCCAATTTATGGCATGGCCCAAAATGAAAAAGGTGTTTGGTGCTGTAAGGTGTGAGAGGTCAGTAGTACTTGTGTTTTTCATGAACATCTGGGGATTCCAAGCCCAGGAGAGGGGTTAGATGGTTGAACTATGCTATGTGTATTCACTCTAAAACGAAATCTATTAAATTATTTTGGAAAAGCCAAACTATATTTAATTTCCCATATTTTGCTAGCATGATAATCTGTTTCCACCAAAAGCAAGGGAAAGTGGGGAATTTCTTTCCCAGTTCTTTTCTTGTATTGCCATTTCAAATCTGTATAGTGAGACATTTACAGGCTTTTAAAATGCAAAGGCTTTCCTTGGTAATATGTTTTCTAGACATCATGGCAGAGCAGTAATTCCTAGAACAAAAACAAAACAGGAAACCGTATTTGAAATGAGTTGACAGCAACATTGAAAACCATCCTTTCAAATTGAATTCCCAGTTCTACATTGAACTAATTAGTCCTACAGAAATACAGCAATAAACTTAGCACACTAGTCTATCTCTGTTTCACCCAGCATCCATTCCTCGTGCTTTTTGGATTTACTGATTGTAGAAATGATGAAGTAATGCTGGAGAGAAGCACAGGATTTGTAATGGTTTGGAAGGTGCTTGATGAGTACATAAATTAAAAAAAAAAAAAAGTTGATGTTTACATTGAGCCCCTCTACATTTTAATGACCTGTAATAACAGAAGTTGTTTGAAATTAAAGCTATTTGTTTCCTAAAGCTACAGGAAGATTTTTGAGTCCATAATGATGGATGTTTCAAGCCTGCTTTTAATTAGGTTTTGAGTGAAGAAATGTATTTACAAGTAAAAATCATGGTAAGTCATCATTAAAATACATTTTCCAGTGCTTTTAATACTACAAACATGCTTACTTGCAAGTTGACCATGAACCATACCCTGGTTAGCACATGTCTGTTCCTGAGTAAGCAACCCTTTTAAGTGTACTCCACTGGATTTACTTCTAAATAGGCTGAAGTTAATCTACAATGTCTGAATTACTTCTAAGGCTGCCCTAGTCATAATTTCCTGGGAGAGGTGCCCATCCCAAGAGTATTCCCCTTCACATTAGCATTACATATCCTCAATGCTGCCTGCCACTTGCAGGAAACCACATGGGAGGACCATGCGAGTGGTCTCCATGGTGCAAGCCCACTGTCATCTCTGAGGTGTGCAATCTCACAGTGGGTGCCATTTCATGCCAGCATGCTTGGGAACAGTTGAACAGTTCAGTGCCATCAAGTACCTTCTGCTTTTCTTACTGAAATTGTGCAAAACACTCCCCAAGTTACCACTGTCTGCGACATCCCAATTACCATCGGTGGGGCTTTGAAAAGTGAGGTGTGCAGCTGTGCTGAGATTATTAATGGAACCACTCCCAGCTCCTGTGATTATTGGAGCTGTAAAGGTGCTGTTCCACTTCATGCATGTGCACCTGAACTGCAGTGGATGTATGCATAACACCCACACCTTGCAGAGACCTACTCGGTTCTCTCGTGGCAAGTAGAGCACCCTTTCAACACTCTCTTCTTCAAGTAGTGATATATGCTGACATCTGTGGCCTCATAAACATTAGCCTCTGTTGCCACAGGAGCTTGTGGGGATGTGCCTGACAAGCACAGAGTTTAAAAGCAGTTCAACTGTACCCATGGGAAAGGCACTGCCCATCAGAGCACATTGGTGGAGAAGTGAATCTGATCACCTTTGCAGTCTGTGTTAGAGAGAAAGTCTCCCTGAAGGAGCCCATGCACCCTTGCTCCCACACCTCAGGCAGCGTCTCCTTATGATTATTTGTATCAAAGCCATTTACCACTCACCAGAGACACGTGCTCACTGGTGGCTTCCCAACCTTAGCTCAAGTTCCTTGTAATAGAAACTTTTTCACAAGGTGCCCCAGCATCCAGCTGTGGTTCAGATAGGCAAACTGAGATGCCTGTGACTTTTCAAGTCTCTCTCTTCTCTTCCTGAGAAGAGAGAAATATTTCCAAGGGTCTTACATGTCGAGCCCCAAGTTGCTTGTCTATGGAGAGTTGACACAATAGAGAAATTACTCATTAAATGAAATATGATTACCTTCTTTTATAGTTCCTAGAACAAGGGTTTTCTGGGGAATCAGCCAAAGGACAGAGGACAAAGTCTGGGCAACAGACTGTAATCTCTAGGGCACGGGGCAGTCTCTAGACAGATTACCAAATCACTGTAAAACCATTCTGCATATCCTCCCTCCCTCCCTTAAGAAGTGAAGCACTGAACCTGGCTCCAGATACTGTTTCAGTTCCTTCAAAGCAGTGCAACTGGTGATGTTGTATTCTGCAACCTTCATTCCCTGTCAAATACGCAAACTGACATGCAGAGGAGGCTTTTGTCAGAAGCAGGCTTATAGTGAATTTCCCATTTGTTTTCTGAATAGCCTAATGGAGTAAAATTCAGCAAAATGCCATAGGGTAACACTGGAGAGTAGAACTGTGACAAAATAACATGAGTGCCTCAGACTGCATTAGGAGTGGGGTTTTTTTTGTTTGTTTGTTTGCTTTTTTGTTTGTTTGGTTTAGTTTTTTGTTTTTGATTTTGTTTTGTTGGCTTTTTTTTTCGTGGTCTGTTATATCCAGGGTTTCAGTACTTCAGAATAACAATGCAAAAAGAGCAGTGTAATAAACTGGGCATTGCAGGTGTTGTGATTCACCACTAAACAGCTCTTTCAAAAGTCTGCTTGTTGTCAAAACCAGTGTTTCCACATTGGTGCAGAAATTATATATTGGAGAAATAAATCAGTCCCTAGGAAACTGAGAGTCAACATTCTAGACTCCAGAAACAAAATGACAGGTCACTATGAGTGGCTAACATGCTAAAAGAAAAAGAGAAACAAAACAAAACAAAAAAACCCCTACAAACAACAAAAAAACCCCAAAATATTTTTATGGATTATTGACCCACATTCAGGTAAAATGCTACATTTCAACTGCTCTTGAATTTTTTTTCAACTTTATTCTTGACACGGTTTTGCAGTTCATAAGCAGCTTGACTGCTGGAGCACCACATCTGCTGCTTTAGTTTTAAAACACCCTGATTGCAGAATTTTAGACACTGACAGTTTTTTTGTCTTAAATAGTAAAAAAAATTTAATCTAGAGAACAAACATATTTTTTTTCATTCCAGGAAAAGTTACTAAACACAGAAAAGTTACTTGCAATTAAGATCAGGCATCTCTCTTGCCACTTCAATTACAGCTTTTGCTTTCCTACTCAGTTGTGCATTGTGCCTTTTTCCCCCTCCTGTTGTATTTACTGGGGGTTTCTCATTGGATCCAATTTTTCTTTGAATGCTGTATGTTTGTTCTTTTCCATGTGTCCAACTTTAGTGAATTTTAGTCTAGGATTCTGGAAATGAAATAGCACATATTTACCTGTACATTCCAAAAACAGAACTAGAAGAAATTACTTTTCCATGTTTCAGGCTAAGAATGAGTTGTTTTCTCTGATGTTAAAATTTATGACTCATTCACTCTTTTTTGGGACTTGCTTGGTACTATTCTTCAGAGTCACTTTGAATTTATCACCACTCCTGGATATTCCATATTTAATGTTAATTCTTTCATCCTTTGCTGGCCAAGACATTACTAATTCAGAGTCACAGAGCAAAATCATTATTCAGCTGTGAATAGAATGTAGGAATCCAAGGTTGTTAACTCTTATAGCTGTACTATGAATCTTGTGATAACAAGTAGGTCTGTAAAAGTCTCTGATCTTCAAGTTTTGTAAAATGTGACAGCACAGATCCTTGAGTTTCAGCCTTTGCTCTGTGTGAACCCACCTCAGGGAACACAAGTGAAAGAGCCAGACACCCAGATGCACTTTCTATTGCATTTGGCAATGCTGTTTGAAATCAGTTCGATTATTTTTGGAAATTTGATATACAACATTTAGGCAGCAGGAGTGTGATGATTCTGGTGCTGATTTCAGTTCCTTCTGCTGAGACCTTCAGTGTTTGGGAGCCAGTGGTTTCACCAGTTCTTCCACTCCTAATTAGGATCTGCAATCATTGCAGGAACTGTGGTAAAAACCAAGACAAATTCTCACTCTTAAACAATTTATCTTTGAACTTAGGGACAGCATTTTATTGCAGATTTCTTCATATGAGTGAGATTTTTTTAATGGTTGATGACGATTTCGGAAGCCATTAAACAATTCAACACAAACTTTTTCAAGCACCATAGTGATAACTAATGTAATTAGCACATTTATGGACAAACTGCAAAATAAACAGGCAATACATTGATTTTTTCTGGCACTTTTATCAATACCATGTGTTAGTGCTTTCAAACTATGTCATTCTCCACTCCAGTGTACTCTTTGCTAGCTAAATGTCAATAGAAAGTATAATGACTGAACTTTCTAGTGCATTTAATCAACTATAAACAACATGTTACTATTACTAGATACTATTTGATGGTCAAAAGAGTACAGAAAAGCATGGAGAAATGGAAAAGATCAGTGGTAGAATTACACTGGTTATATTAATATATATTTATTAATTTACATCTTTCAGGGCTTTTTTTCCCTCCTGTTGGAGGCACCTTCCTTTCACGTACTGTCTTCTTCCCTTCCCAGAAGGGACAGGGAGATAGACAGATTACATACATATAGATCCTTTCCTCAACTTTCTCTCAAACCTGAAATATGTGTCTTTGAGTATCCTGTGATCCACCAAGAGATAATAAATAGATTCTGCTTTGAATACTTAAGTAATGTCCCCTGATGTCAGTATGAGGCTAAGTTTAAACAAACCTAAATAGGAACTGAGACTCCTAAAATAAACTCTGCAGTACATGAGGCAACTAATTCAAACATCCTTCTGTGTTAAAGTTCAGGACGGTGTTTTTTGGTTTTGGTTTGGGTTTTTTTATGTTATGACTAAAAATCTTATCAAGGGGAAAAGCTGCATTCGAAGCTTTTTGTAGAGTATATCTAAACATTTTCAAACTTTGTTTTGCTTGACTGCACCATTAGTAAAAGCAAGAGATGAGGGTCCTCCACTGGTGTAAATAACCACAGTTTCTCTGATTTCTGTGGACTGCTGAAAAATTACCCCAGGTGAGGAACACGTAGCTTGTCAGCCAGAACAATGCTCCATCTGGATGTGAAGAAAGCTGACCCAGAACTGGGGTTGTACATGCTGAGGTTTTTCATCAAGTGAAATCCACAACTTAGGACAAATGCAAGATGAATGGAGCAATCTGTTTGAAGTCTTTAAATCAAACTGAAATAAACAAAAGCTTGTCTTCACAACACAGAACTTTTAAATTAGTCTTCACTGTGGACTGTTCTTGTTATAGCTTTCCAAAAGCACGAAGAAAGATTTTTGTATACCATGAAGGAGGCTTTAAAATAGGTAATACTGTTGTATAAATTATTTGTAATTCTATGAATTACAGAAGCATTTAATCTGTTTCCATAAAAAATAAAAGTAAAACAAATAAAGCGAACTCTACAGGCTTAATGAATGAAGACCTAGATGATAAATCTTTCTTAAGATAGGCCAGTGAAACTCCAAACACATTAATTATTGGCTGGCTGAGCCAAAGCATTATTCCCAAGGGAACGTTTTACTCTTTTAGTAAAGTTAAATAAGTAGTGAAACAATATTTAGAGCAGAGCAGAGAAAGAAGATGACTTATGTTTGGTAACTAAGTCCAGCTGCTTCTGTCACTTGGGAGCTGGGCTGCAGAAGGGCAGCAGCAACTTCTCTTTGAAGTAAGCCAAACAGGGACATCTGTGGTGTTCAACAAACCCTGAGAATGCTTTGCACCAACTCAGACTTTAGTCTTCTTATGCAGGACCTGAAACAGGAGTTTTTTCAGGGGTCCAAAATTGGTTTCTATGTTGATAATTGAACCACAAAGGCAGGTGGTGATGTTTGTCATGTCCAGTTTTATTTCATTTGTACCTTCACGCCAATTTTTGGCATATAGTTAGACTCAAAGTGCTCTGGTGCTTGGAACACCTTTCTGTTACTGATACACAGGATAGCTCTACAAGTGAAATTGTGGCCCTAGATGAGATCCTTTGTGTCTAAGTTGTAACAGTGAAACTCTCACTGCTGTTAGATCTACTGGGACCAAAACTTCAAATTTTTCAGGAAAGATGGACAGTGCAACCGGCTCTGTGGCTGAATGTTAGGCAAGAAACCAAAGGATGAAAACAAGACGCAAGAGGAAAGTTGAAGGCAATGCCCAGTAATTACGTAGAGAGGTGGAGGCCCAGTAATGACCTGTGGGTGAAAGATAGGAAGTTGATAAAGGACCATAATACTTTAAGAGCTTGCTTCAAGCTTGAAAGGTAATATTATTGCTGTCTGTATCTTTGTTGAGACAAAATATGAGATTGAGTTGTGGCTATAAGAAAGAAGTTTGACCCTTGACCTGCAGCTCTCCAGTGTTTGTGTGGGGTGCATGTCTAAGAACTTTGCTGTCCTAACGTGGCGGTAGCCTGCATCCCAGCTGTAAGTGAACATGAGCTATCTCCAAGAGGATGTCTCAGTGAAGTCTACTTCTTTGTAAGAAGACTCTGTGTGTCCACATGGAGAATGTGTGCTGCTGACCCCGAGTGGATCTGTTTTGTGAAGCCTGAATATACTTGAGAAAGGTTTCAAACATTCTTTCCAGTTCTGTATCTGAGCGGTTATTCTAGTTTCTTAGCTCTGGATAGCTCAAAAAGTTGGTTTGATTGGATTGCCATTCTGCATAACCTAATTTTTCTTCTATAACGATTGCAGGCATCTAATTCTGTATTGTCAGCTAGGAGCTGCTTGCTAAATTCAAGGTAGAGAAGTGCTTAACTCAAAGATGCTTCATCCCTCACCACTTATTGGATGTGCCCAATGGGAAGAGCAGTCATAGCCTTCAATCCCTCTGGGGCAGGCCAGTAGTTCAGCCATGCAATTCATTTCACAACTGAGTAAAGATCACTCCTGCAGGGCTTATTGTAGACTAAAAGCAGAGATTAGTCTTAAATTGGGTTGGCCAAATTTCACCATTTAAGCAGCAGTAGGTTTTTTATTGTGTTTGGATTTTGTATCTGTCACGTGTTTCTATGGTTAACTTAAAATCTTAGAATCTTGTTTTTAAAAAAAAAAAAAAAAAAAAAGAGTCAGTTATCTTCTGACTATGGTCTTTATTTTTACTGTAAATTTTGCAATCCTGAAAGTTGAAGACATTTAAAATATTGTGACTAATCTGTTTTGCTGAAGAATCCTCTATCTTTAAGGTATTTCTGCTGTGGTTTCTACTGAGATCTTTCCAGGTTTTTAGCCCCAGCATAGTACCACTGAACTGTGGACCCACACCATCTCACTCTCTGTGACGGTGAGATGGAACCTTTGCTTTATTTATATTGCCTCTGGTACAGGAATGATGGTTTCTATTGTTAGTTCCTCCATACAGAGAGAAATGAACCTCCCAGCCTATTTGTACCACTAATAATAAAGCCCTGTTTTAATGAGAAAATTAATATTTGGACTTTACACTTTAGCCAGCAATGTATCATTTCTAGCAGCTGTGCTTTTTATTCACTCTCATTCTGACTGAAACAGCTTCAGTGACAGCATCCAGGATCCTCCCCGTCTGTTCAGCTTTTCCATAGAAGGCAAAATGAAATAGATGTCTCTAAAGATAGGCCAGCACTATTTTGAGTCCTTTCTTTTTCACGGGGTCATGACAATAAACAAAAGGACAAAAACCTCATTCCCATTTTCCTTTATGAGCCAAAGCACCGTCTCGGTAATACTGACTATGTCTTAGCTGTTTCTTCAAATTCACATTTTTCCTCTTTCCTTTTAATTTATGCCTCTTAGCTTCTTTTATCACACAATTAAAAAATCTTAGGTCTATGTTAGATTGTTTTTTAAAAACAAACAAACAAAACCCAACAAACTGTAGAGTGTTGTTTAACTGTTCTACAAGGCTTTAAAGCTAGTGGTCCAACTCACAGGTAGTAAAACAACAGTGATGCATATCTGTCTTTGTAAGCAACATCACCCAAAGGGCATTATGCAACTCTGGTTTTGATAGGTTTGTTTTTTTTTTTTTTTCCTCAGGCATAATGACTCCAGAGAGACCGAACATAACAGAGATCAATTGTGCTGCTTTCTTTTCCATTCCACTTTTACACAACAAAAGGATCTGTTGATTTTATTTGCCACTTATTTATGCTTTAAGCAAGCCTGGTTTGGAAAATATCAGCGTATCCAATAGCACTTCAGCATAAATGTGTTGTTTCCCCTGTCTGAGATTATGAAGCAAGGTCATCCATAGTGTTACTGCACTGAAATAAAAAGCAATATTGAGAGCTGTAGCCTTTTCTAGTTGAAAATAGTGAGAATTTTGTTGCTGGGAGCTGACTATAATGGGATACAAATCAGGAGTTAATGTTGTTTGTTGACTTTGAGCCAAATCTAAAACTTGCTGTAATTCTTCACCAATCTAAAGCTGCTGTCTCACAACCCACTTGTACTTCGTGTGCTTTTATGTTTGCCTTAAGTGCTGAGACATTTTTTCAGGTGAATGCAGCTGGATCTCTCAGAAGTCACAAACCAATAAAGTGTGGCTAGGTCTGTGGGAGCTGGGCAGTCTATATCCAGCTCCTCTAGATGCTATTGGGCTGAACTGAAGATCTCTGGGCAGCAGTCCTTGCCAAAATGTAGCTCTCATTCCCCTTGTCTTTAAGACAACCAAAGAAGAGGGTGGTAATGATTGTTTTATGTCTAGTGGTCTTGTTAAATTATCTCTCCAACAAATAGAAAATGTCCAGGGTTTACCAATTTTAATCTGTGTGGAAGATTTAAGCCCTGCGTCCAAGTATTTCAGCAAGCTCCCAAACCAGTGTGGGATGTTAGAGGGTTATGTTTGAATGGGGAACACCTGCCTATGGTATCTTCTCCTGGGACTGCAACATAAGGTAGTGTTTCAAGAGCATAAGTGCCATTCCTCTGCCCCCTGAGTGAACCTGGCTTAGTTACTCAAGAGAGTAACTAAGTAAGGTAGTTACTCTTTTGAGGAGGTAAGAGTAGTTACCTGTTCTCGAAAAACTCCTCCAGACTGTGTCTCTGGATGAGCTGCAATCTGTGAACCAGGAACAAAGCATCCTTGTCCTGGGATGGGGCACAAGCTTCAGCCATGGTTGCTGTTGGGTAGCTCAAGGCATCTTCCAGCTCTGGGAATCACAGGGTCTACTTTGAGTCTCATTTCCATAGGGCCATTCAAGGCACTGGTGGCCTAGGTGTGTAGTGTGGGGTTCTCTGTTCTTCACTGATGCCAGCACAGTAAAAACCAGATGTCACAGTGACCAACAGTGTGATAGCAGGGCAGAAGGGTGCCTATAGCTCCATCCCCTAATAATGCTATCTGCTGTGGTGTGTGGTCTAAGTCACATGTATGTAGCTGCAGAGTCCCCCTCCCCATTACAGCAGCCACATCCTGTCCTGAAAAATCCCAAAAGCCAAAACATCCTGACTGATTCTGGCCCACTGTCCTCTCCTATGTAGATTTGATAAGCCTTTTGTCTTGCTAAAATTCTGCACATTGGTATCACAAATATTGTTGCCATATATTGGTCACAATATCCTCTTTATATCTACAAATAGCTCTGTCATAAGTAGCTTCTAATTGCCTTTATTCTCCACGGTGAATATGTGAAAGCAGTGACACATACATTATTAGCATGAAACTGAAGAAGACATTCAAAGCCAATGTGCTGCTGATTGTTCCCTTTGCTCCTCAGGAGGGGTCCTTTAGTGCATAGGAGTTACAAGGTGTATATTATGTATGTAAAAAGGGGACAATTATGGATATTTTGCCATTTATTACAAACAACCAAACAAACAAATAGACAACCTGCCGTTCATTAGATGAGAAATGAAGTTTATATTTCAAGAATAGACCACTCATTTAAGATACTGCTGACCCAGATTTGTACTTCTATACTGAATTGCTTCAAGTGAGTAATGCACTGTCTATTTATAGACATTACGTTTGTGCTTGCATGGTTTAAATCCCTTTGCACTAGATTCACAAGGGGGACTCAGGCACTCATCACCCAGTAGGCACCAAGCTTGAGTTAATGTTCACAGGAATGGATCTCTGGAATAATTTTTCAAAAGGAGTAATTGATTATGAGATGCAGACAAAGACTGCTGTAAAATGGAAACTCATCTGAACTCTTTTGGATTTCTGCTTTGGAGTGAGATGGATACACTGCTTCAGTACCTCTTTTCCAAAATTCATTTTTCCATGGCTGGCTTATCGAGGACTGAGGGTTTTCAATATTTGTAGTTAGCTTATATAAATCCCAGCTCAGGGTCCAAGAAAGAGGTGGGAAGATAGTCACTGAGTGTTGTGGTAGTGTTGCCTCATGGTGTCTCTGATCTGATGAAGCTGGCAATAGGCAGATGTACCAGGGCATGTGCCAGTGAGCATTTCAGTACATTCAGGTTTCTTCCTCCTTTTACATAATATGATTGCTACAGCAATCAACACTGCAACCATCAAAGTGGTCCTTATGGAAGGGCTGTGAAGCCTACCTCTCTTGGAAATGATGGGAGCTAGGTGCTTAGCTTCTCTGGAAACTTCCATGAGTAAAAAATATTTTTAAAAATCTAGCTAAGAGTACTATTTTCAGACATGAGCTAGGCATCTTGAAACTTTGCCAGCTTTGACTTCTCAGGCATAATCAAACAAAATCAAAGAGATAGCTGACATATATAGATTTGTCAGACTAATTTTGTGGAGAAGTAGCCTTTAAAATAAAGTCAGGATGGAACGTACTAGTCATGGATTGTTTTTTCTTCCATTCTTCCTTCCACACTATTTTTGCTTGCAACCTGGATTATTTGAGGCAGGGGTTGCATTTCATGTCCATGCCATGTGGCACTTGGAATCATGGAGCTCCAATCTCAACTAAAGTCTTCTTGCTGAATCATCACTTATGCAAGTAATGGTCGTACATGGCATACCCATGTCTGAGCAACATATTTGCTATTCTAGTTTTGCCTGTATCTTCAAATCCACTTTAAATTTTTGTGTTGCTACTCAATGTTTACATACATTTTTTCCTGCAGCTATACAGCTATTTCAATGCATTAACACATTTTCATTATGAAACAGTTCAAGAAGCATACTCACAATGTCCTTTAGAAGAAATTGCTGCATTGGTCAATATCCTTGTTGAATCTTTTTCAAGGATACATGCACATCCTTGATGGAATTAATTAAATAGATGTCCCCTAGCTCTAAAGGGACCCTAACTCTATCAAAAAGAATAATATCAAGCTTAAAGTGCAAGGTCCTGCATCTGAGTTAGGGGAAATCCCAAGTACAAATATAGGTTGTATAGAGAATGGATTAAAAACAGCGCTGAGGAGAAGGACTTGGGGATGCTGGTTGATGAAAAGCAAAACATGAGCTGGCAATGTGTACTTGCTGCCCAGAAAGCCAAACATATCCTGGGCTCCATCAAAAGAAGTGTGGACAGCAGGCCAAGGGACACGATTCTCCTCATCTCTCATAAGACCTCATCTGGTGTACTGTGTCCAGTTCTGAGGCCCCCAGGGCAGGTGAAATGATGTGGAGTTGTTGGACCAAGTCCAGAGGGGAGCCACAAAGATTATCAGAGGATCACACCTGTCTGAAGAGGACAGGCTGAGACAGCTGGAATTGTTCAGCGAGGAGAGGAGAGGAGAGGAGAGGAGAGGAGAGGAGAGGAGAGGAGAGGAGAGGAGAGGAGAGGAGAGGAGAGGAGAGGAGAGGAGAGGAGAGGAGAGGAGAGGAGAGGAGAGGAGAGGAGAGGAGAGGAGAGGAGAGGAGAGGAGAGGAGAGGAGAGGAGAGGAGAGGAGAGGCAGAGGAGAGGGAGAGGAGAGGGAGAGGAGAGGAGAGGAGAGGAGAGGAGAGGAGAGGAGAGGAGAGGAGAGGAGAGGAGAGGAGAGGAGAGGAGAGGAGAGGAGAGGAGAGGAGAGGAGAGGGAGAGGAGAGGAGAGGAGAGGAGAGGAGAGGAGAGGAGAGGCAGAGGAGAGGGAGAGGAGAGGGAGAGGCAGAGGAGAGGAGAGGAGAGGAGAGGAGAGGAGAGGAGAGGAGAGGAGAGGAGAGGAGAGGAGAGGAGAGGAGAGGAGAGGAGAGGAGAGGAGAGGAGAGGAGAGGAGAGGAGAGGAGAGGAGAGGAGAGGAGAGGAGAGGAGAGGAGAGGAGAGGAGAGGAGAGGAGAGGAGAGGAGAGGAGAGGAGAGGAGAGGAGAGGAGAGGAGAGGAGAGGAGAGGAGAGGAGAGTCCAGGGAGGCTATAGAGCACCCTTCCAATACCTGAAGAGGGCCTACAGGAAGTCTGGAGAGGGACTCTTTACAAGGCCATGCAGTGATAGGACAAGGGGTAATGGTAACCAGGAAAGGATAGATTTAGGTTAGAGATTAGGATGAAATTCTTCAGTGTGAGTGTTGTGAGACACTGACACAGGTTGCCCAGGGAAGCTGTGGATGCCTAGAGGTGTTCAGAGCCAGGCTGGATGGGCATTGGAGCAACCTGGTCTAGTGGGAAGTGCCTCTGCCCATGCAGAAGTGTTTGAACTAAATGATCTATAAGGTCCCATCCAAGCCAACCCATTCTATGAGTCTATAATTCTATTATTAAATATCTCATGCATCAGTTGAAATTTGATTGTGCTAACTTATACAGTGGAGTAAACAAAAATATTTTAATTTTTATGAAATATTTTAAATTTTAATAATATTATTCACTGTTGCTATTCTTCATGGATAGTGTCACTTCAAAGTAAAAATGCTGCTAAACACATTAAGTTCAGTCAGAAAGGTTTCTAACACAATGGACATACACACTGAGGAAGACACTTTTTGCCAATATTAAGTGTTTAGACTTTTAAAAGGTCAGCCAAAAATTGTAAGACTAATGTTTTTGTTAACAATTGGTATTATAATAGATACATTTTTGATCGTAAAATCAATTTCACCAGCACAGAAAATTTTGCGGAAATATATGCATTCAAGGAGCTGATTTTTAGAGCTAGGGAACATTGCACCTTGGATGCTTCAACAAGTGTCAAGAAGGACAGAAAAAAAGACCTGGTTTGCTACAATTCAGCATCTTCATCCTTGGCAAATACTTGCTCAGAGAGGTCAGACATTTCTCCCAGCACTATGTTCTCTGACTGGCCTGAGATAACGACTTGGGTGAGGACCTTCTTCCCTGACCTGCAAAGTCTTCCAAGGCCTGATATGGGAATATCTTTGACTTTATTTAAAGGGACCTGGATATCTAATGCAGTTTAGGGTCATCAGAATTACAAGAGATAAAAATAGGGGAAAGGAGATGCAGTTATGCACAGGAAAATTGCAATATCTCATATACAAACACATCCCAGGGCATTCTGACGCTTCAGTTACTGGAATTCTGGTGTGAAATATCTTTTAACTGCTGGGAAACCTACTCTTCTGTCCAACAGCAGTCTCAGGAGAGGGAATGGAAAAAAGCCCAGAGTCTTGTCTTTGCCCTTGGGTGCAGTAACATTATTGAATGATGTGTTTTTTTAAAAATACAGAGAAAGGGGCCCAGTCAAATCTCCAAAGCAATGTCCACTGGCATGGTTAGGACAACCCCAAAAGTTAGCTCTCCAGCCCACTCAGTTTGGAGCAGATGAAATCCCATCCCACAGTATATGTTCTTTCAGGAAATGATAGCAGAAGCAGAGTAGGGACTGGGTGAGGCTGTGGCCATTCCAGCGAGGTCTGCGGGCTAAAGCTGGAGCTGCCCTGCAGAGGCCAGATGTGCAGCTAAGACAAGCATTCAATTCAGCTTTCACTGCTGGAGTACTGCCAATGCTCAGCTTTCAATTCTGGGGATTCTTTTTCTCTTGAAAAAAAGACAGCCACAACAAAGATAAAAAGGAGTGTTTGTGTGCCTTTGTGTGTGTGTGAGAGCATGCAGCTACCAAGACTGCTAGAAAGATTAGATACAGAGTAAGTAAATGTTGCTCTTTTTAAAAATTTCACACTTAATTTGAAGCTATAAATTTCCATTTAAAACATTTTGTTCACTCCGTGAACCATAAACAATTTATACGATAATGGGTTCTGTGAAACCAAGACACTTTTTCTGTGAGCAGACTGGCATGGTAATTGTGTGATCTATGTATATACAAAGTGGTTAACAAAGTAAACACTCTTGGTTATCAAAATATTATGCAGAGTTATCTTCTGCAAAAGACATCTTTTTGTTTTGTTTTGTGTAAAGTTTTAATATCAAAATATTGTTAGATAAATCAAAAAGCACCTACAGATACATAATCTGTGAGTTAAGAATATGCTAAATACATTGTTTCTTTCATGAAAAGGAGTGATTTTACATAGCTGATGTTAAAAAGATTTTTTTCCTAAAATTCTGTCAGAAATATAAAAATGAGAGCACACATAACTGCAGCTGAATAATTATATTTGTGATACAAACTTACAAAAGCCAGAAAAGTCACAGGTAGGACACACTTTTCACTGAAAAACTTCCTGACTTGGTTTCTATCTCATCTTTAATGCAATCTAAATGCTGTTTCAACCTGTGAATTGAATTTTCTTTTAATTTGAGCCTCTCATATATTCATTTGTCGACACTCTATCTTCATCAATCAATGCATTATGCCAGGCAGCTTCATCTCCTCCTGAAAGATAACCTTGGATTATGTCATGGCTCAATTCTGTATTGCCCCTACAGAGATAATGAATTCTCACATGTAAGAGGATCGTTTACCAATGGGGGTGGGATGCTGTTTTGAGCTGTATCATTTCCATCTGCCACAGGATCATTCCATTTGCAAAAAATCAGTCTCCTGGAGGATGATTTCTTAGCTACAGTAAGCACTCTGTAGGCAGTGTAGCAGAGCGTGTCATCTAACTGGAGAGGAAGATGGGATGGCATTGCTGCTTCCGACCCCAGAATGTCAAAGCTGTGGGGACAGGTTTGTATCTCTTCAGACAGAGGCTGGATAAAGGACTAAAGCTGTGGTAAACAAGTCTGTCCTTCCTTCCTTCCTTCCTTCCTTCCTTCCTTCCTTCCTTCCTTCCTTCCTTCCTTCCTTCCTTCCTTCCTTCCTTCCTTCCTTCCTTCCTTCCTCCCTTCCTTCCTCCCTTCCTTCCTCCCTTCCTTCCTCCCTTCCTTCCTCCCTCCCTCACTTCCTTCCTCCCTCCCTCCCTTCCTTCCTCCCTCCCTTCCTTCCTCCCTTCCTTCCTTCCTTCCTTCCTCCCTTCCTTCCTTCCTTCCTTCCTTCCTCCTCCTTCCTTCCTTCCTTCCTTCCTTCCTTCCTTCCTTCCTTCCTTCCTTCCTTCCTTCCTTCCTTCCTTCCTTCCTTCCTTCCTTCCTTCCTTCCTTCCTTCCTTCCTTCCTTCCTTCCTTCCTTCCTTCCTTCCTTCCTTCCTTCCTTCCTTCCTTCCTTCCTTCCTTCCTTCCTTCCTTCCTTCCTTCCTTCCTTCCTTCCTTCCTTCCTTCCTTCCTTCCTTCCTTCCTTCCTTCCTTCCTTCCTTCCTTCCTTCCTTCCTCCCTTCCTTCCTCCCTTCCTCCCTCCCTCCCTCCCTCCCTCCCTCCCTCCCTCCCTCCCTCCCTCCCTCCCTCCCTCCCTCCCTCCCTCCCTCCCTCCCTCCCTCCCTCCCTCCCTCCCTCCCTCCCTCCCTTCCTTCTCTTCCTTCCCTTCCTTCCTTCCCAAAGCAAGTTGCTGTAGCTCAGCAGGGCTGAGAGGAGGATGCACCTGCACATATCAGGTGGTATGGTGCAAGTACAGGCATAGTTAAGACACTTCTAAAAAGATTTAGCTCCAACTACAACAAACTCTGTTAGATGCTGAAGCCGGCACATCTGTGAGGTGACCTCTTTTAAACAGCTTTAGGCTTCAGCTTAATGGCTCCCAGGAATGAATTGAGGCTGTACTTAATTACTGTGACTAAAATTATGTGTTTCATCAGCTGTAAACAATAGTAATCACACATATCGCAATGAAAAATTATGCACTTGAAGCAAGTCTACTGGTGTGGAGTGGAGTTTGGCAAGAGGGAGTGTGAATGGATGCCCAAGAGAGTTCTCTTTGAGGCCTTCCAGGGTGGACCCAGAACAGCCACATACCAGTTTGATCACTGCAAGCCTGAAATTTCCACAGACATCAATAAACAAGGTAACGTAGGTCTTGCTCATTATAACAGTTGCCAGTGAGACCAAATTATGTATAAGGAAAAAGGAATCACAGCAATAGCTGATCAGTTTAGGGACTATGAGTTTTTACATCCCCTGCCAAAATTTGCCAGAATTGTAATCCCTCCTGTTGCAGTATTTTCCATGTCTTAGTCATGAGAGGCCGACCACAGTGGTTGGTTTGCAAGGACAGTATCTCTTTGAGTAGCTTAGGAGCAATAGTTCCTAAGTGTGGAGTCACCCGACTCCCAGAGCAACTGTGTACATGTGTAGCTCAAAAGTCATGAGTTAAATACATTTTCAATGAACTCCCTGGGTCCTGACATTTCTGGATATTCTCAGTGCTGTGGCAAGAGCGAAAACTCACTCTGTCTGTTGTAAAAAATAAACTTTATTTGTTGTAGAACTGGATCTCCACAGAACTACAGTCTGTTCCCTTGGTGCAACCAGCATTACACTGGCAGAGCCTCTGGCTCCTCTGTTCATCTTGATTGGAGCAGGAGATTCAGGTGCAGTCCTGGTCCTGGTGACATGCACACAGTCATGCAATGAGAGGAGAACAAAGCATTTCTATTTAATGCAAATTACTGATGCTAGATGTTTTGTTGAGTGTGTTTTCAGGCTCATTTTTGAGGAAACACACATTTCTTTTCCCCAATGTCCGCCTTTGCTGTTGTATTTTGGTATATTGCCTGTCACTGTTCGGTGTGTGTTGTGTCATGGTGTGATTATATCAGCTGTCATAAAGGATAAGCTACTATGACAACTTGTGTCCTAACGCAGCTTGACAAGATGAAATTTGCAAAAAATAAACATGACTCCTGCCAATAGCCACTGGTCATAATGATTTCAGGTGTACCTCTCTCAATTAATCACTAACAAGTGATAGTTTCCTGATTAGCTGCCAGAAATAGGGCACAGTATGGGTACTGAGTATCTGTGTGACATGTTTCAGGCTGGCATACAGATTTACAGAGATATAATCAGTATTCCACGCAGTTCTTAACAGGATATTCTCATAATTTTTTTCTACTTCCTGATGGAAGGCAAAAATAAGAATTTACTGGAACAGCTCTTTTTGAAACAAATTAATCAATCTGCATTATTTTAAATTGCATTATTCTAGAGTGTTCATAAATCTCAGAGATACAATTATTTTTCTAAAGATCTGTATTTTATGAAAGACACTTTAAATTTGCACCTGAGACCATTATAGCTTCTATGAAAAGAGAATAGATAACAAATTGAATGGATAGGCTCTCATTAAGCATAAAATTACTCGACAAGAACCATTCTGAATCAATTAATCATCATGTAGCAGGACTCTGATTTTCTGGCATTCTCAAAATCAAAAGTAAGTATTTGTATCATTTTTCATCATAAGAAATGGGATTACTTTTGTTTATAGCTGATAAAACACATAATTTTAATCACAATAATTAAATAGTGGCTCCAATTTTTTTCTTGGGAGCCATCAACTTAAATCTTAAAGCTGTCTAAAGAAAGTTGTCTCACAATAGTGAACTTCCATCCTTCACTCTTCTCCCTACACTTTTCATGAGCATGTGCAAAAAATATAAGAAGATCCTTATGTGCTGTAGCATGATGTAATGAGTCATATCTCTAATTTAAAGTAAGATTCAGATCCAGGTGCATTGAAGGGAAATAGCATCATGTCTGCACTTTTTATGTGACTATTATATATGGACTTTGTATTTGAATATCTCTAATGTTTTGCTGATCAGTGAGTCTTAGATTTGTCCCCAAGTTGCTGAATTTAATACTATCAAAACAAACAAAATTCTTGACACCTGGATCTGCCAGTTAACAGGATTGTAGGTTATTCAAGAACAGGCAGGTATATTCACCCAGCAGGTCATATTAATTATTAGGATAGGTAGCTATGTTTCCAAAGCCCATTTTGATGAGCATTTTCTTCATGTTGCTTCAGATTCCAATTAATATTTCTAAATGTAAAATTGAGAGAGGAAAGAGTTACAGCAATAAAAAACAAATGATTCATTTCAAACTATGTTTTTAAAGAACAGTTCTGGTTTTGACCAACCTAACTTATGGTATTTACTGTAATAAATAAAATGTAGTGAACAATACATCCCACCCACTCGTCCCTGGCACACACATTGCTGAGGCAGCTTAAGGAAACACCACATGCAGCTCTCACTTCTCTGACCAAAACATGATTCTATTGGAGTAAGCATTTAAATCCCTCTGAGTCTGGAGAATTTGAGTTGTCAGGCAGTTTTAATGCAAACCATGACCAGCTTCCAAAGTAATTGTATCTCTCTATGCCACTATAGTGATCTGTTTTATTAAAGAAGTAAGATGATCCTTTTTTAGAACCACAGCGGTGTTTGAAACATAAGCACACCATAACAGTTGCATTATTATGTGTTTGTATACTTCAGGGAACATGACAGAAACATTATTTTCTTGTTTAAAAGAATCAGGAAAGACTGTATGTCTCTTCTAGTAAGGCTCAAGTAGCAATACAATTTACATACTTAAATTAATTTTCTGTCTCTAGCAAACCTCTGTTGACCACTTATATTATGGTGCAAGCTGTTTGATTTTTTTTTTCCCAATCTCTAATATTTCATTTCCCTTGTACTGTTAGTGTGCATGCATAAGGCCAATATTTTGTACCTCTCAGTAACTCCTTAGCTTATCATAGCAGGGGTTTTCTTACATCACAGCCAGTGGTTCACAGAATATGCAGGTCACCCAGGCTTGATCAGGATGGGTTTTGACTATATGTATATATATATACATGAACACTTCTCTTTGCCTTTGCTGGCTGCTTTAACAGAAACTATAGCTGAATTACAGACTTGGACCCTACAAGGCCCCAGAATATGCTTTGTGTCCTTTATCAGACTGCTCTTTGGAGAAATATTTTGATACCTTTGGAACTGGCTAAAGTCGCATGAAGATAAAACCTAATGTCCTTTAAGCTTGAGAAACTATGAAAGAAATGCTGATATGTACAGTAGGTTAAAATTAACCCAAGTACTTACAATGGTCTTCCATCAGCACAAAGCTCTTGATTTAGAAGGCCTTGAGGTAGATGATTAATTACTTGCTGAATCAGGGTGCAAATGCTTGTGTAGAAACTTATACTAATTTGGCAATGTAAAAGTTCAGGGAAATATGTTGATAGCTCTGAAATGTGTATGTAACTTTTGCCAAAATTTATGGGGTAACTCCTCTATCTGTGGGAGGTACCATGCTTTGTGTCTGTGGCTCACAGGTTATCAGGATTTTTGCAGAGATTCACACAGTTTCTCTACGTTTAGGTCTTCCAAAGCAGGACTATTTGTGGGAGGATAATATAAGGACCTTACCTGCAGGGTGGGCAGGCATGGATTTAAAAGGTGTAGGGTGATCAGCTGCCATTTATCACCCTCTTGCAGCAGCTCTCAAACTCTTTCCAGACTGCTGTGTTTGGAAGGAAGGGGAAGCTTAAAAAGCCTTCAAAGAGGCATTACTGTAGATCCTAAGATCCTAATGTGTCAGGGCTGTCCTGACCTAGTCTTCTTCTAGGTGGTTGTCCCCATCTGGGTATCCTCCATCTGCCAGTAGAGCCTCATGAAAGACATTCAGTTTTCACACTGATGGGAGCATCTTGGCTGCCCCTGGGGCACCAGACAGTTCTTTGCCCGGGTGCAGGGTCATGGGTAGCCTTTCATTCCAATGAGAGCTCTTGAGGGGCAAGCAGTGATAGGGGAGAGGGAAAGGCTCTTACCCCAAGCTGTCCAAACTTCCTCATTTGGCCAAGAGCTCTCTCCCTGCACAGGTAAAACCCATCCAGCTGATGGATCATGGCAAGTTATCCGAGAGCTACCTTTCAAGGTGCAATGCATTTAAAGGGGTGTGAGTTTTCTGAATTAACAGTTGTATATATGAGTGCAGCACTTCTCTGCAGGAGTTAGAGAAAGCCCTAGAAAAGTGTAAGAAAGGGCTGGCGCACACATAAGTCATCTACTAGATCCTATCACTTGTGAAAATGTTGCAACGCTGCTCCACATCATCCTGGTCAGGAAGGAGGAGCAAAGGAAGACAGAGGAGACTGGATCAGGTGCAACTCTGATCCTATTTTGGTCAGTGGATTCCAAGAAGAATTTCTTCCCTTGGGAGGCTGTTTAGGTCACGGTCACTGTTTATCTGATAACTCAGCTTCCAGCAGTGTCTTATACTGATTATCAGAAGATTTAATTTCACCCTGATTGAGATCAGATAAAGTAGGATGCTGAATAATCCTGTGGGTAGTATCGGCTCTTAGGCAAACATTCCTTCTAAACTGCTGTGGTGAAAAAGCCATGCACTAAATTTTTACCCCTTTGGCATTTTTTGTGGGCAGTTCATCTCCATAAATCTCCCAGGTTATTGTTTTTTAAAATGACATTGTCCCAAGTGCAGAGAGAAAGCAACCTTGCTGATGATATTCATTAGAATATATACTTAATTATATACACCATCCAACCACCTTTGTTTTCTTTTATAAATTTCATACCAAAAAAATTCCTGTAAATATGCTCTTAGTAATGACCAAGTTGATTTTTAGAAACGTAAGTAATAAAAGGTAGTCATTAAAAAAATTACTGTTTTGTCAATTTTTAATAACTGTTCTTATTTTAATTCATTGAGTCATATACAAATGTAACTAAAAGATGCATTAGCCATCTATTGCTGAGAATATCACTCAGAAACTAGAACATTTTCCTCTTGTAAATCACTGTTCAAAGGATTAATTCATGTCAAATATTGGCTACTCTGGGGTTGCTGAAATACATCTGACAGCTGTTTCCAAAGGTTATAAAGGTATGTACTAAGTTTAAGGCAACACTTAAGGTAAGTTTAAGGAACACTTTATTAGACATAGAGCTATTGTTTGAAAAGTGAAATAACCCACAACATACAAAAAGATGGGAAAAACGGAAAGATGGAAGCTACCGGCCAAACAGTTCTTATACGATATTAAAATTTGCATAAATGTGGAGACTTTAAAGATTTCTGTCAAAGATGTGAGAACGTCTTGCTATGTGGGCTCATAGATACAAGAGTTCATATATTATGTGTGGATATAATCAGAACAGTAGTATAGAGTCTACATAAAGACTAATTAAAGAGAAGTATACATAATGTAAAGAGAACAAATGCAGCAGATTGCACAATAGGATTTTGAAAGGATCTGTAAAAGGACTCCCAGCCTGAGTACTACCAAAAAGGTCCAGAACATTTGAAAAAAACATTCCTAACTTCTTTCATTTATAATTTCTTTAATTATCCTTTTCTGTTATCAGAAGAAACATAGGACTAAGGAACACAACCAAGTACAAAATACACACCCAATTTATAACACCATAAAGAGTAATGTTCACCTGCTCTATGCAGGAAAGCTCACTCAGGCAGATGTTTGGGTTCTTTGGTAGAATGGTTTCTTTTTTGTTGTTTTTTTCTTCAACTTTTGCCTTTAACAGTGTGTTTTTTCTCCTTCATTTCCTACTGAACTCCCTCCTAGATATGTCAAGCACTAATAGCTTGGCTAGATTGTCTGGAGCCTTATGCCTGGAAGAATAAAACTCACCTCTTGACTTCTACCAGACAGAAAAACACACCTTCATCTAAGTGTCTCTCAGACCTTTTTGGGTAAAAACCAGTGTGATTCCATAGTGGATGATATAATTTTTTCTTAGTGTTTTCCAGGTGGGGAAAGAATATGAATAAGGTTCTTCAAGAAAGTTTCTTTGCTGGACAAGGGTAATATAAGAATATAATATAAATATATACATACTGGGTCTCTCACATTGTGCATAGAATGGAATAGAATTACAGAACAAAATACCATCCCATGGACAAGACCAAAACAAATACATTAGGGGGCTTGTAGGAGACTTTCAGCTGGATAAATACAACTTCCCAAGACTTTGCAGGTTCAGTAAAGCTCCTTATCGGGGACCTCCTCCCTGTTTACTCCTCCTAAGCTAGCAGAGCACATTTGCAAAGCCAAGTTGCTGCTGCCTGGGGTCCTGATGCCATCGAGCGGGTTGTGCAAGGTTCTGGGTGGGCCCAGTCAGTGAGAGCAGGGACCAAAGCTACCCAGCAGGGTGGGCCTGGTGGCCAGGGCAGCTCCACCAGCCAGGGGCTGCAGCCCACAGGAGGCTCTTGTTGCTCAGCTAAGGGTCTGTTCAGTCGTCATCTTCTTCTCCCCCTTTTTTTTTTTCTTTTTTAATTTAATACAGAGGGTGACATCCTGGCTCGAAGTGAGTAGCTTTTACCATTGATTTCAATGTGGCAAGAATTTCATCCAAACCCTTCGTGCCTCACTGAGGACAATAACACAAAGAACGCTATTTTGGAACAGAGAAATGCACCATATTTGCCAGATGCTTTGTTTATTGTGTTTGGGGGCTTCGTGATGTAGGCGCCCACCCACTTCTTTATTAAATGTTAGTTTGGCTTTTGAAAGTTTTACAACCTACAATATAGTAATAATTAAAAGTTTGTGTGTAACTTCCAAAGCTGGTTTTAATTCTTGAGGGAGTATTAATTCTGTTTTAATTTGTTTTTCATTTTCATTGTGCAACAAAACACAGTTTGTTTTTAAAAGGAGGATCAAACTGATACTGAAATATGCATACATGTGTTGGCAGGCTTTTCTTGAGCAGGACTGCAGCTCATGAACTTGGACTTCAAACAACAAATGTGCAGAGCTCTCATGAACTTGAAGTTGCCTTTTTATTTGTGACGTCCATAAACATTTACGATGCTTTGGTTTTAATCCCAGTAAGTCTATGCTGTTACTCTAGGTCTCTTAATAGTGTCTATTTATATTATGAAATCATGACAACTGTGTTGTCTTCCGGTAAAGCCAAAGGTCAAGGGTCTGCTGCAGTAAATACTAACACATGTGAATAACTTCTCTCATATGAATAATCAGACTGATTTTAACAGGGAGGTGTTTTTCGAGTCAGGCTCCCAATATTTTGACATACTTCCTGAAATGTTTTGTAGATAGGGGTCATTGGCTTTCATATGGCAATAAAATACTATAAACACACACACACACAAAGCAGTCTTCAAAAGATAAGAATCTGTTTGAGTTATCAAGTTTTAACAATCGCCATTTTACTTGTTAGCATTTTTTCCCAGATGCAAGTAGGTGTTGGAAAAGCACTTTCTCAGAAGAGATCAAATAGAACCAGTGTTCATGATTTCTGTAAGTCAATCTATATAATATTCCTCTCCCTTCCTGTGCTGACTGGTATGTAACCACCTGTTTGGAGATCTCAGGGTAGTTATTTGCCTTCATTTTATGGGAAAGAATGATGGAATTAAGTGATGTATTGTATTTTGTTGTTTATATTGGGTACAGATCATTGCTATGGTGAAATAAACAAATGTATGTAAAATGATACTGTATAAATTTATAGAAAAGGGTGCTCTTTTTTTAATCATAAGAATTATAAAAATCCATGCTTCCTACAATGAATAATAAATTACTTTTAAGGGTATACCTAACTGTAGTGCCTCTGTAGCATAGTTACTTTGTGAAAGTAAACAAAAGACACAAAACTACAGATATACAAGGCATAAACTTGAAGGTGTTCAGAATAAGCATCTTGACTTGTAAACAGGATTTCCTACTTGTCTGTTGAGATACTGTGGAGAGTTTTTGAAGGGTTTTTATGACTATGCTAACCTAATTCTTCCTGTTCCACAGGTTCCAGCTGTGTTAGAATGCAATTCCTGCAAAAACCTGTCAAAGAAAAGCATGGCAGGAACAAATTGATTTTGTACTTTTTATTAGAATATATTCAAGGGTTTGCCATGTTGCATTCCAAGCCTTATACTCAAAATATATGTTCTACACCTGTGAATTAACTCCTACTGTTAAATGAGGGAGAAGCTTTATATATGTTTATTCTTCCTATAGGGTGAAGTTTTGCAAAAGCTGGAGTGCTGATGAAAATCTGTGAACATGTTTTAAATTAGTAAAAATAGACAGTAATTATTTTCTTGAGAGTACCTTGCTAAAATATCCTGCCTGAAATATTATGTCTCCAGCCTTGCAAAGGGCCTAGAGTTGAGGCATCATAACCTTCCTGATAGCAAAAGGAACACATTTTTCATTAACATGGAGTCATGTGCGTGGTCTGACCAGCAACACACAATGTCATTTAAGACATTCCATCATTCCCTGCTTGAGCACTCTTATCTAATCTGATGAGGTACCCAGGGAAGAAATAATGATAGTTAAGGCATTAAAATGTAATCAAGATATGCAAATTCATATCTAAATGTGATTTGCTTGGAAAGCGAAATTAATCTAGGCATGGTCAAATAAACAGTGTGTAATATGGATAATTAATCACCAAATTAGCAGCTGTAGTCCCATGAGAAGATTATGCAAATGAAAAAGGCCCCCATCTACAGTCACAATTAGACTACTTAACACCAAACTCTAAACAAAATACAGCCCCTGAAAGCACCATAAAACAAGTGAATCAAACTTAGTAGGTTACCTTCCCAATCTCACAGGTTTTTTTAGAAATTTATTTTTCCTGATTTACAGAAACTGATCTACTTTCCCACAGACATACCAGGCCCTTTGAACAACCTTGAGCCTTGAAATGCCACTCATGTCACTTTACACAACACTAAACTTCCATTCATAGAGTCTAAATCAGTAGTTACAAGAGTAGAAACTAAAGGGTAAATCTTCAGCCCTGAGGCCCAGTCCATGTAACAGGGATGGATTCTGCAGAAGTTTGTGCATGTGGAAGTTACCTCCAGCATCTTCAGTTACTGCTTTGCACTTGTATTTCAACAACAGATCTGCTAGTTCCTCCCTCCCCCCCCCTTTTTTTTTCTATGAACATGGTATTTTTCCCATATATATATATTATTACCTGAAAATATTTCTTCTACCTTTTCTGAAAATCCAGTCAAGACATTTACTTCCCACTAGTTAATCCAAGCCAATGAGGCCAAAGATGCCTCATGTGGACTAGGCTGGGGTATGGAAGTTCCTAGCACATGATACCACATGGACTCTTGGGTATCCAGCCCACCCTTGGGCTGGAACATGGCCCAACCTGGTTATGTGTTGTATATCCAATATGTAAAACATTGTCCAACTAGGAAATCTGACTCATAAGCAAACAGAGCTATTCAGGGCTTGAAGCACAGCTTCCTTGGCACACCTCAGTAGCTCAAATATATTCAGCTTAACACTGATTCAACCCAGAGTGAAATATGTGGACCTTTCTGAAGATAAATTTTAGCTTTTACTAATGAAAATTTAAAATATACTGACTCTTGCCTTCATTTATTATGAAAGCAACTGTTCAAATATCAAAATTGGCAAGTGGTCTGAATTTCCTTCTTCAGATGAGCTCCACATCACTAGTTCCATGAGAACAGCCAGTTTTGAGGATGACCTTGTACAATGAATGCAAGAAATTTCCAATGCATCCTCAGCTGACAAACACAGAGCTTCTCACTTTGAGTATCTGGGTACCTATTGCCATAAGCATCTATGGATCAAAGACATCTTGGAAAACACAGCACTGTGGCAACTTACCTCAAAGTGAGTTGTCCTAAACCACCACAGGGAGTAGATAAAGTTGAGTTTGTAAGAAAGAGGAGTTTGCTCGTATTCTGAAACGTTTGTGTTGACCTTTTGATGCTCTGGACCAAAACTGTTTTTTTGTTACCCTCTGTATGTCCACAGTAATTTGCATTCATATAATTTATAGTTTTAATTCCTTCTTGTAAAGCTATATGTGCATCCTTTCGTTAAGATTTTCAATTACTTCTTTGAACAGCTACCTAATTTTTTTCTGTTTTAAGGATCTTAAAGCTATAGAGTAACAATTGCTTTCAGTGTAGAATAGCCTACCCTGCTTCCAGGCAGCTGGTTCGCTGGCAAACTGTGTAACAGTCTCATGTTGGGTTATCAATACAGAGAGGTACCTCTCCCTTGCAAACTACAGCATAAGCTTTCTTGCTTATGTAGTTTTTGTCTTTGGACCTGAGCAAGTGTGAGCCAGGAATAACCTTGAAGGGGAAGCCCCAGTTACACTGTAACATATTCTGGAGAATGGTGGCTGAGCAACCTGTCTCCTGTATTTTATGGAGAAATTTTGGAAGATCAGAATGCATGGAAAAGGAAGTGTGGGATTGAAGCTGGAAACTTTCTCAACCTTTCCAGAGCTTAAAGCCAGGATGGGTTTTTAGATGCTGACCAGGATGTTGAGAAGAAAACAAAACAAAACAAAACGCCAGAACAACCCTGAACACTTAATATGTGGAAGTTCATCAGGCTTGGCTGGACTGTCCCTGGGAATTAAAGTACAGATGGCTGATGGCAATGCACTTGAGGACAATTAACAAAGGTATTTCTTAAAAGGCAACAAACAACTGTAAATCAGGCTAGAATGCAGCAAGATTCAGAAACCCTGTCTGTCAGCAGCATTAGTGAAGTTGCAAAAGCTATTTGCTCAGTAAGATTATCACCCCTTGTGGAGAAAGGTACAATGCAAATCTATTTCCCCTGAAATGGAAAATTCAGGCACTGCTGGAGCTGCAGATTTATGAGGCAATGGAATCCAGCCACAGCCAAGTTGTAAACCAAAGTGTTTCTTGGCCTCTACCAGCCCTGCCGAGTCTCCTCTTACCCTGATAAGTCTTTCTATCTTGCAACAAAATATTGCAGAGAACTTGCATGCTCTCAATGGCTGACTTTTGAAACTAGTAAGTTCAGAGAGGGAGTGCAAGGGAGTCCTGACAGAAGCACTCCCTCAGCCATCCATCTAATATGACAGTCCCTGGTGCAGTTAATCAGGCCATGCCCTTTTCTCATCTGATGTGCCCAGAGCTGCTGCAGCTGTCACATGTTAGCAATTACACTCTAAGTCCACAGGTATAGCCTAACTAAATGATGGGCCAAGTTCTGCTCTCAGTTACAACTGGTTTAAATACAGTAGAAGCCTTTTTGTAAGTGAGTCTACCCTGCTGTTTAGGAAGGGAATCATTAATATGTTGGCTATGCAAACACCAGCAACTGATCAAACTGGATTATTACCTCTTATGTAACTGTTTGTTATAGTTAAGCAAAATGTAATTGCAAATGAAATAAGAAACCTGCAATAAGGACACAAGGGAACAGACAAAGTAGATTAACTGGTAAGATAACGATATTGACAGCATTTTCTTAAATTATTAGTAGGAAGATAATGTCATCAAGCACATCTGAGCAGTGTTTTGAGGGAAGCTTACTCTCTCCAGGGAAACCTTTTAATTAAGATAAAATTGTTAGATTGCTCTGAAATTCTTGGTTTGATAGTCTTTGTCACAGTATTATTTTTCTACTATTAATGTATACAAGTTAAAAAAATATCAAGGGATAATTGCTTATGTGAAGAATACACTACCTTGCCAAAAAGTACAAAAATATGATTTAGTTGTTTAGTTTATGTTTTATGTATCAGAAATGCCAGCAGGAATGAAAGCACACCGAGAGGTACACCTTTCCCAACAGCCTGACTGTTGAATTTGATTACTAATGCACATTTGAGCATTTTCATCCTTCCAGTGCTCTCATTTTACAATAATGAAGCATCAATGCTGATAGGAAAAGATTGGACCTGATGTCACGTCTGGAATCTAATTTAATGGGAAATTGGATAGTGACAAAGTGATGATGATTTATTTTAAATGGCAGATGCCTCATTAGTTCTGATTTATTTAGATGACCTTCCTATTCCTATCATATTCTCTTCCATGGTATTTCCCTTCTCTCTGCACCCCACTTCCTCCAAAAAACTGTACCCTCCAAAAAGAGCAGAAGTGAATAGTTGATCCAGCAGACCTTTTGTCCTATTGGTTCAGTCTACTAATTTTCATGATCTTGCTCATGTATGAAATGAGCACTAGAAAGGCCCCTGGATCATTATTACAAATCTCTATGTATCTTTCATAGGATGCTTATTATCAAGTGTCCTGAGGCAGCAAAAGAAATTTTGTTCTTTTTGATTCATTTTTTGTTCACTTCACTTACTTGGATTTTCAGATTGGTGGTAAAAGTGACATTTTGTTTTGCCTGAAATGCATTGAATTGAATCTCCCTGGCTCTCAGAGGAATCAAGAATGCCATTCTTGAATCATTATTTAAAGTGTACAGCTTTTGATATTTTTTGATTTCTTCTTCCAAAGAAATCAAGTTAATGATTGGTTGTTTAAACTGAGAGTCTGACAAAACAGCCCAGACAGTAATACTCTCCATTAAGTAAGATGTAGAAAAACAAGAACAACAACAAAAATCTAACATCTTTGTTTGAGGAGCATGGCTAGCAGGCTCACAGGTAAGCTGTCAGAAAGGCTTGGCTTCTCTTCACTGATGACCCAGCTCTCTCCAGAGATATGAATCCCAATCCTCCTGTAATTCAGAGAAGTAGCAGCTTCCCATGTAGAAATCCATGGCATTCATTACAACCTACTTTTCAAAAAAAGTCTAGTGTTAATGGTGTCTTTGACTATTTTTACCTATGTACTGGTCTATCCTGTCAAGCAAATTAAAGTGAATTGCAGCATGATTGATTTTCCAGGGTTCCTTACAGTGATTTCAGAGGGATCTCTGAGAGTGGCAATTCATCCTATATCCAGCCTTCGCATTTTTTTCAGAACTGTGCTTTATGTTTAGTAACCTGAAAAAGTTTTCAGCCTTCCCTGAGCAAGTTAACATTAAAGTAAGTTCTGTGAAATTCATTTGGGTTTTTGTTTCAATTGCAAAAGTAACCCAGGCAAATGCTTTGTAACCCAATGCTTATGGGGGAATCTCTTGTGTTAGCAGTCAGATCTTTTTGTATAAACCTCAAATCTTAGGTTGCTGTTTGATTTTTTTTATCAAAAACCTCGGTTTTTTTGTTTTCTTTTCCAGCTTCTTATAGATACATTTACTTGAATAATCTCAAACCTCACTAGGAACCAAAACCAATCATCAACTCATTACAGAGTGACCTATATCTCACCATCTTAACCTTATACAGCCTATTTTATGTTTCTGGTCCCAGGTGCAGAATTCAGATCAATGTACCAAATAAGTGCAGACCGCTGCAAATATCTCACCTCAGCTTTAGGTCTGCAAGCTCAAGGCTTTCCTGTCTTCACATAGTCCCCAGTGGGATCAATTGGTCACTCAGCACAGCAGCCAGTGTTAAATTAAACATGTTGCTTCCTAGTGTGTTGCTAGCCATGGACACTGATGTATTTTAACCTCCTAATCTGGAGTGCCAGCTGGGTTTAGAGATAAACTGAGGAAGCACTTCTGTATGAGACAGGTAGGTGCAGCCTGGAGCTAGGAGATGAGAAGAATGATGTGTCCTAAATCTTGTCTCTTCTAGTGCACTTAGCTCCTTGCTAAATGCTTCGGCAATGTGATTCTGCCTATTTAAGTTTGTCCCCCAGATCTTCCCCTGAAAGTAGGATCATAAATTCTTCTTTTAAAAAATTGAAACAGAGATGGTGTTTTCTCAAATCAGGTCTTGCAGGTTAAATTTTTGCAGCGGGAACAGGAAGCCAAAATGTCTTTATAATCCTGCCCCTATACACAGGTTAAAGAGCCCCACTCTCTCTCATACTCACAACTTCAACACATATGATTTGCCTTCACTGTATCCCAATGGTCTAAGCAGGAGAAGTCATCAGAAAACCAAACTCAGATTTTCCTTTACCTTGGTAAATGTTTGATCCGAAGGAACAATGCACTCTAGACCTATTAAGAAAATGAAAAGTGCATTTTGTATGGGGGCCTGACAGCCTTAGAATGATGTCTCAGAAAAATCTTGGGTTGAATTCCTGAAATCACATTAAAAGATTGTTTGGATTTTGACTTAGGTAGAGTATAAGATGCTGGCTGCTCTCCAATTGGTTTTGAGCAAATGTCAAAACTTAAATGTCTTTCACTGAAATGTTTTCTTTTCAAAGTTTAGCTTTCAATGTTTAGCTTTGCAGACAGCTAGTCAGACCTTGCCAAAGACAGATGACACTTTCCAAGAGTCTGGAAAAAAAAATGTAGAAAAATTATTACTTTGAGGTATTTATATCCCCAACCCCCTACAGAGAAGGAATTTTTTAATTCAGGGTATCTGATAACACAGACTTGACTCTTCTAAGAATATTTATGCCTATAGATATTTGCCAGAACTTGAGTTTCAGATTGATGATAGCATCTCTGACTTTCCCCGAGGTTCTGGTTCAACAGGTTCTTTATCATCAGTCCTTTGCTTTTCCCTCTGTGATTGCCTGGGCTTCACAGCTCAGGACTCAACTTCAAAACAGAAGAAACACCATAAGCAGCAAAATGGGAGTACATATCCCAAGCAGTGGCAGCACTTGCTTAGACTAGACTTGTGTGGACCTTCTTCAGGGACAACAGCCTTCTGTGTGCCCTGTTCCCCACAGACAAGGTGTCCCAAGGTCACTTTCTGCAAGGCAAGTAGCAAACCATCTGTAGAAGGACAAGTAAGCAGGGACAGTTTGCTCCTTATTAAATCCTGTTGCACAAATGGCAGGTTTTGAACAAGACTCCAGTCCTTCCAGTTTTTCCATTGCAAGAGAAACTAAGAAGTTTTTAACATTTCTCTATTTTGAGATCCAAGGTGATGAAATCACAATGTATGTGGGAAAAAAAGGTGATTCAAATGTGCATTTTTTCAAAGGCCTTATTTTTAACCTGAAAAGAACCATGAACTAGCTTATAATAACTTAATAAAAGTAGATTTAAAGTTTGAAAATATTGAAAATAATCTTACCTTGCTTTATCAGAAAGTGGAAAAATGGAGCAACATAATATATTTATGAAACAAAGGAAAAATAAATGTCTGACACCACTAGTTCTATCTGCAAAAAATCCATCAGCATAATATAAACCATGTCAGACCTGAAGGCCAGGCTGGTTTGCAGAGCATATTGAACATTAACGCTTTTCTTTCTACATAGAGCTTCTTTTCTTGCAAATGACAAAGCCATTAGTGAGCTGCCAAACTATATTTTCCACTTAATTTAAATGCTGAAGAACATAGACAGGACAAAATTTGAGTTATCAATGGAATATGAGCAAAACAAGAACTCAAGGCTCTCATGCCATTTTTTCACTCTGCAAACTCCATAATCTTGTCTAATTTGAATAATTGTAAGCTTCACAGGGCTGACAAGGTTTGTGCAGGTAACTCACCATGTCATCTGCTGCATCTGTCATCAGCTGAAGCCTTAAAGGCACACAACTGAGCATCCTCCTTTCTCTAAATCATTGAATTGTGTAGTTCTGCACAAATATAATATCAAGGAAAATAGTTTTGGTGAAAAAGAACCAGGGCTATATCCGAGCATGAGTTAAAATTTCATACTGAGAAGATTCAGTGAGAGACCTATTTGACTTGATCTTGGTTTTAAAAGGAGCCTTTTTTGAACACATCTTTATTTTTTGATAGCTTTTAGGAGTCTCGCCCGCAGTTAATTGATCTCTCACAGAGTGGCTGTGTGGACATAATTACTTATCTTACAAAGTTATCAAGAAGTTCTTTTTATCCTTTCAGCTAGACGTATTAGAAAACTAAATTTATTATATCAGAATATAACATCTTTCTGTCCTCCAAAGATCTTTGAACAGCATGTAGAACTCAGCATCTGAAAGACAGTATTCAGGATGTGAGTTTGATGGTGGAGAATAACAAAACCAGTCTCAGATTCCTCAGATTTCTTGGAGCTCAAACAGATTTGTTGATTGTGTTAATCTTCTGCATTACAGTAGTAGCTAAAAGACATGATCACATTTCCGCCCTTTTTGTGCTGAATACTGGAAAAATATAAATAAGGATGGGGACTTGAGGAATTTCTGCTGTGCACAAGAAATGTCTCATGGAAAGGAAGAATGCATCTGCAAAGCCCTGGGCAGAAACGCTGATGTTTGCGTGTATGTTTTCTCAAAACAAGTTAACATCCTATTGAATCAGCTCTAAAGCTTCCTGGAAACAGTGGGATCACTCCCAATGAATTCAGTAGCCTGTGGCTTTCACTATGATATGTGCCTCTGCAAGCTCCTCTCAAATGAAGCAAAACCTTTACGACCACCACCTACCTGAGGCTGCTACCAGAGGCTGCTGCTGAATGGAGGTTGTTTAGCAGAGTGAGCCCAGCAGCAATTTGGTCATACTCTCCAGAGTATCAGACAGTATATCCAGAAAGAGACCTCAGTTCCACCTCTGTCTACACACTACACTGATCAATGGGTCACAGCATGGAACTGGCCCCTTGGCTCTCTCTGTAGCAATTAAAGTTATGCTAGGGCTTCCCACACCCCAAGATTCTAGCCAGAAAGCTCAAATTACAAATATTAGTAGATCTGCCAGGCCCCTGTAACATTTGTCCAGTTGTCTTTTGCCAATTCATATATACTGTTTTATTATATCCTGCAGAATATCCAGTTACATTCCAGTTGGATTCAGCTTCCAGGAAGCTGAATTGCGAAAGGAAAAAAAATCTTATCTACAAACTCTTCTTCTGAAGTTTTTCATGCAAAGTTATATTTAGGAAGGAAGTTTTGACTCTGAGCAGACAATGGGAAGGAATCCACTGGTGCCTGAGATTTCTATAGGTTCTGGAGGAAGCCATAAGCACTTACAGAGAGGGACTGTTTCCCCCAGTTTGGGTAAGGACATAGCACAGAGCAATCAAAACAGATATATTTCAGGCTGGCCAGCTCATCCTTCCTGTCTTCTAGCATATGTTGACCTTCCCTTCAAGTTGTGGGAAATATCTGAAAATGGGGTAGCTGTTTTCATTTTAGACCTTATCCCAAAGTCTTACCAATGCTTTCCAGCTCTGAAAGGAATAACAATTGTAATGATTGCCTTATATGTACTTCAACAGATGTAGGTTCAATCACAGGGCATGATTTTATTTCTAGATCCAGATGTTCATGTTAATGTAATTTCTTTATGTCTAAACCATTTGTGTTTCTCTCAGGTAGCAATGACTCTGGGATAGCAACATGAAACCTCAAGTGAAATTTCTGTAAATTTCTTAAAATGAGCCCACTAAGAACACCAAAAGTATTTTCAGTATCTTATGTGATGGGAAGGGTTAACTTTTCTTAAACAGAAATCTCAGACATACTAGGCAGGAAGGACAAAGTAAAAGAGAAGATATGACAGTCAGTTTTCTCTCTGCCCAAAATCTCCCAGGAGAGAGACAGTCTTGCCAATCTGCTTGCTCTCAGGCCAGCAGTTTTTAACTAGTTTTCTGCAATAGCCACTATTTTTCTCTTTCAAATCACAAGAGAAATTTTATTTTTACTTTCCTGGGAGGCTTAGCAAGGCCTACAATAGGGCACTGCATGCTGTCCACAGCAGTACATGCTGTACAAACAAATATAAGGCACAAAACCAAGACGGATTTTTATTTTTTTTTTTTTTTTTTTTTTTTTTTTTTTTTTTTTTTTGTGTGTGTGTGTGTGAAAGAGAATAAAATGTCCGGTAAGGAAAAGGACAATGCTTCATTTATTATTTCTATTATTTCTCTTTATCCTTTATGTATATGTTATTATAGAGTATTGGGCTTGGCAGCCATTTCATCTCAACTAATATGGACAACAATAACTGTGGCCAGCAGAGAAACTCTCCACTTTTCTTGTCAATGTATGAACCTTCAAGGAGTTATTGTCCTTTCCCAATAGATGTTTCTGTGTTAGTGAGATAAAGCAATAGAGCAATCACTAATTAGAACTGCACAAAGAACCCCTAGGGTCATCTGGTCCTGCCCTTCACTGAAGGGATGGGCTTTGATGGGTTTTGTCCTTGCCATCTAAATCTATCGTAACTCTAGGATTTTCTACTTCCCTTTTTTTTCCTATCAGATTGAAGAGATACGTAGATCAAGTATCTTGAAATTTTATCTGGGGGATGTGTTAAGAGCAACATTGAGATGGTCTTGCACTTGCTAGAGAACATAAAGATACTTCTATATTCCCTTCCTTTCACAGTTTGGTCAGCCCACTGTCCCCTTCACCATGGCTTACATGTTGGACAAGCATGTTTGTAAACACACCAAAAAGGGTTTCTCTTCTATTCTTACAGTCTTCCTGACTTGCCATGTGGGCGGGTTTTATGGTAATGTAGGGTTTTTTAAGCCTTCTTCCAGATAGTTTCACCTGGTTTTAATTTCATTTTTCTATGAGTGAAATATTCATTTTAAATTTTTGCTAATGCTAACTTTCCTGCCAAAGGCCTCTCTGTTTTTATCAACTGTTCCCATTCAAGACTGGGATCTGATTCATGATTCACTGTTTTTCATGATTTAAGCTGACTATGTTTTGTCTCTTTATGTTATGATGAAGTCAGTAGGAATACATTGGGTGTGTGTCTTATTACAACAGTTAGAAATATACACCCCCAGAGTGACCTTTCTGATTTTTTTTTTGTTTTGTTTTGTTTATTTTAATTAAATTTCTAAAAAATCTTCTTCAGAGAAGTCCAAAATCCAGCTCAGGTTATGTAAGTGATGAGGCAGACTGGACATAAAACCGATATAGTTTAGCACTTTCCAACTTCAAAGCACTTAACAAATTCTAAAATCTCTGCTTTTGGCACATCAAACATCAAGAATGCTGGGAAAGAGTTGTACCATTTGAGTGGTAGCAGATGGTAATGTTAAGTTTGCAGATCATACTGAGATAGCAGTGAGCCTGGTGCCAGAAACGCAGGGAAGGCACTACAGATCCAGCAGAGACAGTTCTGTTACCAGCTCAGCAGATGAATCATTGTGTGACCAAGAGAGTGACCCACAGGATGATTTCAATTACTCATGTCCCAATTCTTTGTCAAAAAAAAAAAAAAAAAACCAAACAAAAACGTTAGGAATAAGGATAATTTGTATCAACCCATAAAAGCCAATTGAGTTATTTTCATGTTAAATTTTTAACTATCATCATGTACACTTTCTGGATCAAAGCTATATGCTTTAATTTTTGGAATCACATGTTGTGATGTGATTATTTTTTTAAAAAAAATCATGAATCTCTAGGGATTGTGATCTAAGCAGTTGAGTCCCAATCTCCATCTCTTCCTCATACATATGAGGACATCTGCCTTTAGCCTTTGATTGCTTCAGCTTTCCATTAATGTAATCAAGATCCTAGACTTGTTGTCTTCTTTTAAGAGTACCAAATAAAGCATTTAACCTGAGAGCTGCAACCATTAGTTTTAAGGCATGCATAAAATCTTTCACTAAAATCAGCAGCAGTTTCCTTGGCAGAGTTTAAAGGCAGGGTTTTATCCCATGCGAGAAGTTGACTGTCAGACACTTTAATATTGTTAATTTATAGATGCTTCTGTTGTTCTACAGTGATTTTACCAGCAGGTAAGTGGATATATGAAGTTTGTCCTTGGATTTCTAGAAATTGGAGTTCTAGTAATACTGTGGTGAACTCTGTGTGAACTAGAGTCTAAATAATTCTCATAATCTGGTATTAAGAAATGTAGTTTTAGAGTAGCTTTGAAATTCACTGAAATGTTAACTCTGAAAACCATATTGTAAATCTGTGAGTATGGAAAAAGCCATAGACTCTGCTTAGCTATTCTCAAGCAAGAGCTTGTGACAGGTGTACACCATAAAAGGTTACTAGTGAAATAAAAATCACACTGAAGAATGTAGATTGGAATATGGCATCTTCTAGGCCCATCATTTGCTCACGAGTGTTGGCACTTCCACAGATAACACAGGCGAGAAGACAGAATAGTTCTAAGGCAGAAATACATTTTGTAGTGTAGTTTACTCAAGGAAAAGGAGTGGGAAATGTATGAGTAACTTGAGCTATTATCTTATTATCTCAGAGCATCCAGAATAACATAAAGGTTCTTCCAAAAAATTGAGGTTTTCACTAGAAATGAAGGACAAGGCAGTATATTTTTTTCTTTATTATTCAGGACTGTTTTGGTTTTGAAGGTTAGTCCACCAACACACATGCATATAGAGCCCTTCTGTTCACTTCACTGGAGGCTGCAAACTAGTAATGTAACTGTAGAGAAAATTTGGCAATAAAAGATCCATTTTACTTCTCAGTAACATATTACTCATCCAAGAAGTGAAATGGAGATGCAGCCACAAAGTTGAAAAGAGGGAGATGTCCAAAAGAGTTGGACAAAAGTACAGAATGATTTTAACCCCATCTGCATTTGCAGAGCACTGCGTTTTGGTCTTGCAGCCCAGCATTTCAATACTCATATTTGTATTTGTGCATATTCAAACCTGTATCAACATGACTCAGACACTCAAAGGCTTAACAGACTCTGTTGCAATTCTACTGTGGGTATTCCAGCTTGCATGCTGTGTACGGTAGGAAAACAGCTTCTCTTTGTCGTAGGTATTGGAAGGAACGTATAAAATATGTAAAAGTAAACTCTTTGACTTGAATGCTGTATTATGCTCTCCTGAAAGAAGTGAGACATCTGTAACCATTTTCAATGGTGTACATACAGAAAGATGTTTCAGAATTACTTCTTTCCACAAAATATCTTGATTTTTGTACTATGCAAAATAAGAATATTGCAGAAATTCCAATTAAATATGGTATACATATATGCAGAGCAATTATGTGTCCAGAATCTATCGAATCAGGACAAAAATTTTCCAGAAGAATAAATAAAAAAATCCTACCAATTGATTTTTAAATTTGCTCTTGCTTCAAAACTATTGCTTGACTAGCACCCCAGACACTTTTTAATAGCTTCCATTTGAAACTGCTTCAGAGTCTTAAATATTGGATGCATTCTCTGCAGAGATGGATTAGTTTGCAGAACACACGAGAGGCTGAAAGTTGTGATAATTGCTACTGCAGCGGTAGTGGATCAAGGGTTGGACTTGGTGATCTCTGAGGTCCCTTCCAACCCAGCCAATTCTATGATTCTATGATATTGATTCTACCATTGTATTAAAACTGCAAGATGCATATGCACAAATTTCTCTTCATGGCAAAATCTCCGAATTCCGTCAAGTACTGTGTGTAATTTCTGTGCCTCTCCTCATACTATGGCACTACCCACAGTGTCTGTTTCTAGTGCTATTTTTATATTGTCACAGGTACCAAAGCAATGTAGTTGTGAAAAGCAAACCAACTAACAAATGGAAGTATGAAGTATGAGTCAATATTCAGTTCTCAGGAACTCTAAGCTTTTGAAAACATAAGCACTCAAGCAATCAGAAATCTGCTTCTATAGTAATGGTATAAGCCATAAAAACATTGACACACTCCTCTTCTAGCAACCTTTTATCTTATCAGTCACTCAACATGAGCAATTTTTCTCTTACTCCTGCAGAAACTCTGTAAGTGTTGGACACGTTAAACCATAAATTGTTCAGAAGTAAGTAGCATATTGCATAAGAATATAATGAAACTATAAATGTCTTTGTATCAATAGTGTAAGCTGAATCAGCACTGCTATTTGCAATGAAAATTGGAATTGACTGAAGAGCTGAAACACCATGATGTTAATACTGCAAAACTTTTCCTTAGCAGAACCATAGCCTTCACTTAACGTCAGTAAAAGAAAAGGAATATTTTTACAAGAAAGGTCTGCAATATGAACTTCATTTCAGATGAGCTGAAAGGAGAGAAGCACAGGCACAAGCATGCTAAACATATTTGAAGGAATGTTGACTTGAGAGAGCAGAACAGGAAAGATCTTTGTTCTCCTTTCTTGAAAAACCTATGCTGGATATTTACATCACCTTGTATGTTCTGCAATCTTGTAGAACAAGAAATTGATTTTTAAATATTTTTTTTAATTCTTGGAGATCATATTCTAAACAACTGGCTTCTATTTCCCCTGAACTGTAACTTTTAAGATATTTATATTTGTTGTGTTAACTTTTTTCCAATCCCTTTGATCTCATGTATCCAAGCTCTTAGAGATAATGCATAGCTGTTGAAATCTTGTTCTGGAGATTTTCTGCAGCAAATCTCACCAGGGTCTTTACTCTGAAAAATCTAGCTATCCTAAACATTATTTTTTTAATAAAGTTGGCCTGTATGAGGATAACTGCCCTTTCTAAGATTTGGAATAAAAATGTAGCATTCCACAAAACAATAATTGTATTCAAACCTGAATATGGTTTACAGTTTGACTCTGGTAACCACAGATTCCTTTTCTACAAACTCACCAATGCTTATTAGTTGACTTGTTTATATTGAAGTCATCTGTGTTGGCCATGTTCTCTGACACATAATGTTGACTACATAATGCTAATTGCTATTTCTCTTATTGCTTTGCTTAGACTGAGGGTCACGGCTAAGCCTTTTTTTAATAGTTTACAAAAACGCTGTAAAAGACTGAAAAAAAGTAGCATTAAATACCTCATGGATCATAAGATGTTTGCCCTCCTTCTTTCAGTAATGGGACTACATTTTCTCTTATCATATTTTCATTTGTGAAAATTTGATTTTCCTTTTTATTTCTTTTGCCCTTTGTGACTCATTTTTCAGTTTACCCCTCACTCACTATATTCCCACGTGTTTCCATTTGCAAGAACTAACCTGTGGTCATATTTGTCTTCACTGTTTTGAACAACAGGAGGCTGGCAGGTTTTTGGTTGCTTGTACTGTACAATGAGATAATAAAAGTAAGTAAGTTGTTTTGTGGTACCATCTAAATGGGCACTACTGGAAACATAGCTAGACAGGATGAGATCTGTAACCATGCCCATAACTTTTTATTCTACCTCTCAGAAATAGTCTATTGCTCCCAATAGGATTTTACAATAGCATAGGAAAAGTTTGTGAGTTGTCTTGTAGCAAAAATATGTTCTGAGAAATCCCTTTCTCCCCACAGGGACTTTGCAGGTCTTCAGCAGGTATGATTCCTTTGTTACTCTGCCTTTGTTCCCACATTTGGTGGTTTAGATTGCTTTGGTTTCAGTCCTGGTCCAAAATGTGCAGGTGAGCAGTGATTTTCTCATTCCTCTTTGCCCACTTCCTGCACACGCTGGAGTGAAGTTACCTGAGGTGGCCATGAAAAATATGGGGTGTCCACAGTGGACAGAAAGGAAGATATCTATTGTAGTTAAGTTGGATAAGTTCATAAAATCAGCAGTCAAGATCACCACATTTTGCACATATATTAAAAAGGAGTGCATGCCTTAGGTAGATACACATTAGGTAGATACACATAAAACACTCACTTCAATATTTTCAAAGCTTTCACAAAAATTCTGTGCTTAGAGTTTGAAGAATGGAAGTGTAAGCCAGATTCTAATAGTAATTAAAATATTTAAGAAGTAAATCACAAAAGAATGATTGCCTTATCAAAATATGGACTATTTCTTGTTACATGCTATTGCCAGGTCTAAAATTCATAACTTGGAATTTGATTCTATATTCAAACTGAAGGAGAAATTGATTTCCTGAGAAAACATTAATGCCCAGTGAATCGTGTCCTACCAACAGAATAGAAATCTGAGTGAAAGAAACCCAGTAACAACTGGTGTAATAGCCATATGTAGGTCAGGAACTGGAAATGCTGAGATTGTACATTACATTTGGTCTGTTCTAATAATCCCTGTGTTCTCAGACATGAAATTCATCTAAATCCCTTCTCCAAAATAATGGATTTTACTTAAAATAGGAGAAATTCTATGTGTAGGAAGACTTCTAAAGAAAAAGCTGGTAATATTTCAGTGCATGTATTTATCAGAAATGTTATTTGTGATTTTACTGGTGCTAGTTGTTAAAAATAGTTATTAATTAAAGAAGTCTCTTTTTCTGCAAACCATCTGCTGTTCTTTTTCAGTCTGCAAATGAAGTCATGATATAGAAACAGTGATATGACATGTTTTTCTTTGCCAAGAGATGATACCCTTAAAATTAGGTATTATGGCACCACTAAAAAGTTCAGTCAGTAAAATAGATGTTTATTGCTATAATTTATGTTTTCCCACATTCTCCTAATTATTTCTTAAAATGCAAACAAAACATTAAATTTCTCATAGGCACCCACAAATGTTTTACATTTTAGATACATAGAAGTGCCCTTAAAATTGAGACCGTTTGCATAAAAATTTACACAGAAAAATATCACAAGCTGGAATCTGACCAGCAAAGAACTGGTAAATGTGCACCATATTCATATGCAGTAATGTGTGTTTACCACATCTTGCTATTAAAGCGTATTGTCAAAGTAATGCAGTGTCACAGGTACTTTAGAAACAAGAATGTAAGGGTTGGTGACAAAATCTCTTTTAGTATGCAATTTCAGTGTAGATCTGTTGGCTTTAACCATAATTCAGCAGTAAAATGGAATCTGGCTCAGAAGTTCTGCTCTGCTGTCTGTGCAACCTGTGTTGGACCTCACAAAAGCGAAGAGAAACAATGAAACTGCTGACTTTGGAAATCCAAGTAACCTGCTTGGAGGAATACTCATTCAACAGCAGCTTTTAATACTCAAAATGTTTGATGAATAGGAGTGGAATAAGCCAGCTTGCCACTCAGGAGGAGGGAAGACTTGAGTAGATCTTGTTGTTCCTTTCCCTTATTTTGTAAGCATTAGGTCCCCTGAGATTTTTACCAAGATAAACTTTGGTTTATTTTAAAGAGGCTAATGTGAAATCTGCTACACACTGTTTTTTCATCTGACAGCATGAAGATTCATTTCAGTTACGTATCTGAGACTTGTTTTCTTCAACTTTATTATCATGGCATATATCACAAAAATGTGTGGAGTTGCCTTCTTGTTCTTAGGACTTTTTTATTTGTTTGGTTTTTTGACAGTAAGAAACAGGCAGCAAAGTCAAGATCAGCTGCAACAAAGAGTTAAAGGGCTGAAATATTTATTACACTTAGCTCTTTAAATTATAAAGGAGGTACATTTCTATCTCAGTGCTTCTTTTTTGCTTGTTTTGCTTTCAATTGTGAGGGTTTTTCCACCCATGTAAGTGCTTTTCTGATTGACTTAAGAAGCATCTTCTTTCCTGAGCAGGCTCACTGGTTTTTACTGCTGAGTAATTCACATAAAATGTTAATTAAGCCTTTGACCCGATGTTCCAGTTGCTTCTTGGCACAGGAGGAGTCTAGGCCACTTAGTTTCTTAGGAAACCAACAAGAAAATCCCTATTACAGTTCCAAATAATTTAAATTTCCTTAATTTTGTTCTGCAAGTAATCGTGCTGTAGCCATACTATTTTCTGATACTTATGCCTTTCACACAAGTGAGAAGAAAAAAATTTCTTCACTTATTTTGGTGCCTCTCTTGGGACATAACAGTTGCTGAGAGACTAGATAGGCCTACGCACTTCTAAGCTTTATTTGACATCCAAAAAATGCTGTGTTTCCTGGTGGTATAATAATGCAACTTGCTGTGCTTTTCTTTACAATGTACCTATTGAAACAGGCATCTGTTTCAGAGCAATAATCTACGAAATTATGGTGAATTTACTGTTATTTTGTTGGATAGATCAAAACCTCAGCTGCAGAAGAGACCATTGAATTCTGTAGATACCTAACACTTGTACTTGCTGAATTTAGTGATCTAGTGTCAAATTAACAGAAGTTTTCCTGCATGTCAGATCAGTGGGGTAGTTTATACTTTTTGATCTAATGAAAGTAAAATCAGAGCAATTGAAATAGATTCTATTTGGGATCTGGTTTTAATGCTAATCAACTGGCTAGCATTAGTTGACACTGACTACATGTCATAGATCCCCACAAAAATAAACCATGGGTTCATAGTTCTCAAGTCTTTAAGATAGAAGATAGACTTGCCCAGTCTGTCTTCAGCTGGTCATAACATGTAGCTTTAAATAGCTACTACTCATCAGCTGAATCTTGTTGTACCACTGCCTGTCCCTTAGTTAGGTTTATATCAACAATATATGCATCAAGTCACAGGAAAAATCTATGCTACATGGAGAAGTAAAACAATTGCCAGTACAATGCATTTTAAAACCATTGCATTTTAACAAATTTACAATTACCAAAACAAATGAGGAGATTTGGCATCAGCAAATACTGCTTGTATGGACTTTGACCTCCTCCAGCAGGTCACATTTCTTTGAGTAAAGGATGTAAGGGAAAGCTTTGTTTTTTGTTTGTGTTTGGTTAATTATTTGTGAAATAATTAACCAAAGCCTTCTTGACTCAAATGAGCTGGGATTTCATGTGTTAATCTTAGAAAGAAGGGAACTAGCCTTCTTGAAGAACCAATGCACTTACTTTATATTTAAAGGCATGTACCTTTCCTATAGCAATTCTAAATAATTAAGCATCAGAATAACTTTCAGTCAAAAGTTTGTGTTGTGAGGGAGAATTATCACTATCTGCTATGTTTAACCCTATTTATAATATGCTGACTCTTTGATTTAACAGAATAAAGGATGACATGTATGGTCTTTATACTTGTACAAAGTCTTTTATCAATTACAGACAGGTATATAATAAAGAAGACCTCCATCATTCTACACACACTAGAAAAAATGAGCTGCTCAATGATCCTTTCCATGGTTAAAGACCTCAAGAGTTTCTACATCGGAATAGACTACATCTGAGTGGAGACTTTGCCTCAATTTCTTGAGATTGCAGCAGTGTCTGAAAGAGAGTTGGTGGGAAGGGAATTTTTTTTATATTGTTGCTTTACATAAGAGGTGATATGTCTTGCATGTACTTATGTTCATGGTCTTTAGCAACTGGCATGTGTATTTATGTATAAATGATCAGAATATAATGAACAGGATGAATGCTGGCATCTGAATTTATAGTTTGTCTTCTCAGACATTTTCTTTCCCCTGTGAAAATGTCTCTCTGTTCTCTCCAAGGGTGAAAACTGTGTTAACTCCTAAAATAACTTTAAAATAAGTGGAATTATTGTAGTTTTAAGGTACTGCTATATATATATATATATCATTTGGGGAACCGTTTTCATGTGATTTACCACCAGCATGGAATCTAGGATTTTATGAAATCTCTGCTCACTTTTCCTTGATGAGTTCAAAATACTCTTAATGTATAATGTTTATGGATAATATAATTTGAGGAGAAAATAAGCTTCACAAGTGCATATGCTCCTTAGCCAGTGGTCCACACTACCTTTTGTTTGGTAATTACCTGTAAAATCTAGATGATTATATTATTCTTAGAATTACTATGCATTCCTTCCTTCCACCCTCGTGAGCACGCAGTTGGTATTTTATATTCCAAAAATGTCATATTCTCCATATTTGTATTTTGTGTTTTATATGGAAATAGGTAGGGGTGGGATGTTTTGTCTTGGTGCTTAACCCTGCATCCCAAAACCCTTGCACAAGATTTGTCTGCCTCTGCTACTGCCTAATTTCAAGTTAAAAGTGTAATGTGAATCAAGATTTTAAAGCTTCATCTTCTTCTAATATCTCCCAAACACACAGTAAAGTTATTAAAAAAAAAAAAACAACACAGTTTTTTAGCTGCTGTTAAACGATCACTGTGTACTCATGTCAGCAGTAAGTGTAGAAAGAAAAGGGCTATTCCTCAAAACTATCTTAAAGTTTTGTAAAAGTCTTTCAGGAACTGATCTTTAATACTTACACATTATGCATGATGAGAATTTAGGAGAACATTACAAAGCATCTGTTTCTTAAAAAATGAAAAAGCTGAGTAAGAAATGCATTTATTTTTGTAAAAAAAGTTGTTATTATGGAAGCATGTTGAAAAAGAATGCTTAGCTATCTATTACCTTCTACGAAAAATGTTTAGCAATAGCTGGTGATATGTTCTCTCACAGAATGCTTAGTTTATTAGACTCTTGTAATTCTATTATTAACTTAAATAAACAAGATATTTAGAGGGTTGAGTTCTTTTTTCTTTCATTCCTTTTTTTTTTTTTTTTTTTTTTTTTCCATCTGCATTAACATTTTCCAAGTTCTAGAGTGCCAGGATAATAGAATGTGAATTTTGGCAAGAAATGAAACAATAGTTAACAGTTTGGACTCTGTGCAAGTGGTGTAGTTTAATGTCAACAGTGACTGAAAGTGCCTTCCAAGTGACTGGGACTTTATAGGTCTGTTCTCCTTAAATTAATTTTTGCTTCTCAAAGGCCATTAATTTAAATTGCATGTCACATAACTAGTGACTCCTCCTTCTGGCTCACATCAACATTTCCAGAACAATGTGATGATGCATACTGTGGATGGAGTCACATTTCAGGGCTATTTTCTATTAATTTCATTTAATTATGCCCGACCTGCCCCTTTTACAACAAAGGAATCTTAAAAGTTTTAATGCTACTAAGTCTTAACAAAGACTGCTAGTTTCATTTTAGCATCTCTGAGTAGTCCTGCTTTTGAACACCTCATGCTGCAGAGCTCATGACTGACTACATTTCAGCTTCCATATAAGCTGAAGCCAGTGAATTAAGATCCCTAGCATTTGAAAAGTCAGCAGAATACAATAAGTGCAGTAGCTCCAAAGACAATAACCGTTGCCTTCTGATTTCCCTGTTCCCATGATAACACCAAGACTATGGGAAATGGATGAAGGAGGGAAAGCCAGAGCTCAGAAACAGTAACTGTAAAGAAGAAAAAACAGTCTACATCTGTGCTTAGTGAGATGCAGAAAGTGAAGATTGCAAACAAATTTCAAAAACTGCAGTTCCAGAGATGAGGGGCTGCAAAATTCTCAGATCTTTGTTGAGGCCTCCTCCATTTTCAGGAGGCTTGTACAGCAGCACAACCCCAGTGTTTTCATTTATTTAGTTAAAGCCTCCCTTGTTGACAGGGATGAACCTGAGATGAAATGCTGGCCTGAGTGAAGTCAGTGAAATAGTTCCTGGCAACTGCGTGGGACAGAGTGACACAGTCTGTGCTGCACACTCCCTCTGCTACTTTTCTCCTTTTATCTTCTGCCCCATCAAAATGTAAATATTTCCCTCTCTTTAATGAGTGTAACTTCCTGGTACAAGTTGTATAATAGTATTTGCACAAAAACAATCTGTAACAAACTGTAATACACAGGTTCAAAGACAAAGGTCTCAAAAAGTATCTTTACTGGATGTGGAAATACACTGTTACTTTAACTTGATCTGCAGAAAAAAACCCAACTATGTGGTGATCCATCTAACCTACTGTGCTTCCATGTTTACATTCACACAAAAGCAGCTTAAATTTTCTGGGGATTTGGATCAGAAATCTCCAGGAAGCTAAAGTCTCCATGTACTATGGGTATAAAAAAAGGGGAAGAGGACAGGTTAATGATGGTTTGAAGGCATATTGGAATATTGGAAATGTGAGATACCCCATTTCCCTAAATCCCACCCCCAGTAGGGACTGGAAATATATGTTATCTATTTTAATAGGTGGTATATCTAGCTGTCCTCTCTGTCAGGCAGAGCAACCTGCTCTCTACAGCTGCCACACTAGTAACTTGAGCTTGCATGGACCAAAAAAGCCTTTTTCCTGAGATAAGAATGCATTTGCTTTGAGTGTAACACTTCTGCTTAGAGGAGAAATCTGTTGTTGAGTTTACTTTGAAGGCACTAAATCTGTGGGTCACTTGAACTGTCCACATCTTTGTGATATCTGGGCCAGGGCTTTCCTATGCTATGCCTACATTCAAAGTTTGAGACAGTTTTCTTTCTTGTCATAGCCCTGTTTTGCTTTAAACATTACAGCAAAGTTCAGATTGAAGTTCTTGTCCTCTCTGAATGTTTCATTATGCATGTGCTGATCCTATGCTCTCCTTTAACATCTAAAATCTAATACACACATTCTAGTGAAATGAGCCCCTGATTCCTGTATCAGTCAAAACATTAGGAAAGAATTAAAGTTTTTTGTTTCCAGAGGGGATCAGAGAATAACATTAGGTCACTCACTGCCTGTCATTATCTGATATGCTTAGGATTAGGAAAAATGCAAAATTCAGGCTCTTCCAGATAAGGCAGGATACTTCATGAAACAGTAGCTTCTCTCTTTCTGTGAAAAATTAATTGAATATATTGCTTTAATCTTAGGTAGACGAACAGCTATTGTACACAGCCCCCGCAAATTCAGCAGAATGAAGACAAAATGTAATATTTCCCATCCACTTAACTGAACAGCAGTAGGGGAAGAGAGTTTTGAAATCAATAGATGGCAGCTGCTATAGTACTGTGTCATCTTCTGTGTTGTTTCATTTTGTTTCTCTGTTTTGGTTAGCTAACCTGCAGGAACACAATCTCTGTTTTTCTCTTTTTCTTTAAAATAGAAAAAGCATCAATAACCTGTCATCCATGAAATTACCTCTTTTTCTACCTAAGATAACACTGAGCAGTGATAATAAATGACCACTGTGCAGCTAAAAGGCAAAGCTGGAGACTGACGTGGGCACAGAGCAAAAATTTTTAATGAAGAAAAAATCAAAAAGGTCTGCAATACACAATCTCTCTTCCACCCAGCTGTTCTGTGGTGAGATCATCTACATTTTCATCCCCAGTAATTAAGAAGCTACAATTTTGGCAGCCTACACTATCTTTAGTGCAATTGTGTTCAGTGGATTGAAGTAATCAAGAGCCACATCCCTATTAACCCTGTTAGCTCTAGGAGCAGTGATCAGCAGAAACATTATTTGTAGCAAATAGGCCCAGTAAGATATTAAAACCATATCAAATGATATATCCCATGGCCAAAACTGCCTTGATCTTTCTTGGGAAGGAATTCCTGACATTTCCACCACCCCGGTCTACAGGCTGAGGACACAATCTGATTTCCCCTGCCATGTCTTCTTGCAAATGCTTGCTTTTTGACTGTTCTCCATGTTAAAATACAGCATCCCTGTCTCAGGTGTAGCTCACTACTGCTGCTAGGCTGGAGCTGGCATTTGTTGATGCACCATTTACATTGTGACTCCTACTCAGTGAAGTTTCTACTGTACAGACCTTGATGAGTGGCAGTAAATATGTGTGGCTTCGTCTGTATGCCATCCCACAGTGTTTTATGGGAGATGTTTTATCTCAAAAGGAACCTCAGCTTTTTTCCTTTCCTTGACGTGAAGCTTATCCCTGCATGGAAATTAATGCTTCCTTGGCATGAAGATGATCCTGTTTCCCTTAGGAATTAAGCTCTTAAGAAAGACAATTACAAAAACTAGTTGCTCATTTTACTCCCAAAGAATGACCTGCAGTATCTAGGAAGTCTGGCAGAAACCCCTCCTATTGTAAATCTGGATTTTCAAAAATCCAAAATTTGCAAAAGATTGTTGTTGTCTTAACTTTGGAAATCAGCAGTAAAGGTCATGCTAACCACAGTGGGGACAGAGCTAAGCAAACCCTGACCACTCCTGGAAATCCCATTTGCATCTGTTACCACCCTGGAACAATAATGGATAGAAACCAACCACAAAACAATGGTTTGGGAAGGAAGACACTTTGGAGATTGAAGGCCAGAACTGAGGAGATTTTTCTCTTTTACCGCAAAAAAAAATTAAAAAAAAAATAAAATTCTCAGCATCTCTAGCAGTAAAATCTTCCCTGTAAGCAAAATACATCCATTCAGGCAGCAGCCCTTCTGAGTTCAGCCGAGATCTGATTCAATACAGACTGATTATGAACTTTAAGATTTTATCTCTTGATCCTGATCAGCCTGTGTAGGTACTGTGTAGAGCTGCACTTCTCAGAATTTTGAATGCCAAGTAGAAATATAACTATTCTTTCTGATGCAGTTAATTTTCCATGCCTGCAAGTTTACATGTAGGCAGGCATTTTCTTTGACTAATTTTGTAACTAAATCCTGGATGTACCTATATTCTCCAAAAGAACTAACATTTTGTATGCAGTTTATTGAGCCCAGTATCTTTGGATTTCCTCACATCTCTAATCTGGATCCCTTTCTAAGGGTTTATGCAATGACATGTGCACCTTGTTTATTTTCTGATGCAGGTAGTTATGGGCAGCATTTTCTCCATTTGCCTGGCAATATTTTTGCCCCTGGTCTGGTATCTCTGACAAAATATCTGCTTGTGTATATGGCAAAAGAAGTAAATAGACTGGTTTTCCCCGTTCCTATTGTTGAATGTTGTGAACCAGATACATAGGATTTATGGAAGACAGTAAAGAAACTATTTGATAGAAGATTGTCAAATATTGGCAGTTCAGGGCTGTTGCTATAGGGAAGAAAAAGAATCCCTGGGCAGTAATAAACCCTCCATGCTGAACGATTCCTACTTCCCCTTTAACATCCACTAACAATTTTCTGTCACCAAAGGTTTGCTTTGTAGGCTTTTATTCCTTTCCCTTTAAAAATTTTTTGCTTAATTGTTTTTAAAGCATACTTTTTCTTAGGGGGAATTAATCCCTTCTATGATCCCATTACAAATTCAAATCAGTTATTTTATGCTATTTTGCCTTATTTTATGCTAAATTGCATATCTTAATTGTGATTGTGCACTCAGTCATTTTAAATTGAATCAGGTGCTTTGCTCACTGCCAGGGTTACCAGGCTTCACAAACTCTCAGACTTGCAGCAGGAAGCCTGGATCTACTATCTATACAGTTGAGTAGCCTCAGGTTCAGGTCTTGGCAGGGTATACATTCTCACCAGAATACACTGATTGTACAAATATGTTGGCTTTTAGCCTAGCTCTGTCCCACACAGAGGAACTCACCCCCCTGGCAACTCAAAAACTCATAAAATAGGAAATGGAAAATAAACAGACTGTCATTTAAATGCAATGCCAAGAAAGAACCTGAAACAGCCGTCTATCCACTTCTGCACTAATGGTAGAAAAAACTTAAGAAAGAGGCTGTATGGCTTCCAGTGAAAGCAGCAGTCACAGGAAACTTGATGGGAGGAAGGCAACCAAGAGCACAGTAGAGTAAGAAAGTTAGAAGGAACTGTGCCAGCAGCAGCCTAGTATTATATGCTAAGGAATGCTTTAAGTCAAATCAAGTTTACACCCAGCTGCTTTGATGGAGTCTGTATGGGCTCATCTATATGGAATACCAAATCTGTATGGATTGAAATCCAGGACCTTAGCAAGGATAATATGGTTCTGGGTCTATATTGTTGATGGCCCAGCAGTACTGACTGTAATGTGCAGAGACAGATCAGGTCAAAGAAGCAGCAAAGGCAAAAAACTCAGCCTTATTGGATTATTTCAATTACCCTCATCCTAACTGGAAAAGTGTCACAGCAGAGCATGAAACAGATCTGAAATGTCTAAGTGATCCTGTGACTGCTGATTAACTGCACAAAAGGAAGTAGCATCCTTAATTTGATGACAAGATCACTTTCAAAAATCTGTTTTTGGAAGTACTGCTCTTTAACAGCAGGCATGAGGTTTCTAGGGTACTTTCTCAATGAGGTTCTCTATAGATCCACCACAACCATGCTCACCTTCAAAGAAAATCATGTCAAGATGTTTAAAAGCAACTAAAAGGGACAGCCAAAAATATAAATCTTACTGGTCAGGGGTAGAAGGACATGGCACCATTCAAGGGAGAAACACAGAAGTACTTTAAAGAGAGATCAAGAGCTGCTTCCATAGAGGGACAGCTAAGGGGGCTTCTCAGCTGGCTTAGAGGAGAAATTATGGAGTCAACCAAAGCATGTGTAGCAGTGAGAGGGTGGAAAGAGATCATCTGTTCATCATCTTTCCCAATTGAGAACTACTGAAGGTCAAATGAACCTAGAAGAAATCAGGTTCAAAACAAACAAAAGGTTGTGGCTCTTCAGACAACAGAGAGTCATTCTGTCAACTTCCCTGCCAAAGAGTTTTGTGGGTGCAAATATTTTAACACAGTTTAAGGGGAGACCAGTCTTGGAAGAGAGAGGTTTTGTGGGTTACCAAACAAACAAATCATAGTAGGCTTGGAAAATATCCTTAGCTGAAAGTGACTGGAGATGGGAAAACTGTTAAGGAGAAATACCATATAAGCTTGCTCTATTCTTAGTCTTCCCTACGCATCTGTTTATGGTTACTATTTTATTTATTTTTTGCCCCAAATACAACATTTATTGTGCCAGGGAAAACATTACGTATTTCAAAGAGGCTCAAGGGAGGACCAGCGAGTCACAGGGAGAATTTTTCCTGCCCTATTTTCACAGGGAATGCTTATTATTAGAGACAGAATACTGGGCTAGACAAAGGAGAGTTCACAGGTTCTGCATTTCTCCAAACCAGCATGGCAATCTAGTTTCCAAGCCCACAGCAAAACCTGTTGCAAATGATTTTAACCCTGTGAGTAAGAGAAGGCAACTAAACTGATTCACTTGCCACTGTGTCTACCAGCTGAGACCTGGCCACAGCTCTCACTTGAGGGGCCTGGAAGCCCTGGTCAGCCCTCCAGCCATCAAGCCCTGGTTCTTGAGACCTAAATGATAAAAAATCAGTGAAATGTGCAAGGCAAAAGGAGTGAGTAAATCCACACATTTTTACAGGGAAAAAAGTGTCCTTTTGATCAGCACACAGTTGTCGTGGGGAAGAAAAGCAGGAGAAAACTGCCAACCAACTGTATGTAAGTCACTAGGCAGACTTTCAGCAGAATTTCTGCAGCCTCAGCAAAGCATGAATCACAGAGTGCCAATCTCTGAATTCAGGGCAGTAACATCAAAGACACTGGTAGTCCCTCAAGAATATTTATTCAACTGGAGTAGGAAATATGAAGACTGCTTCATGCTGTTTTTCAAACAAATTCATATCTGTATTGCTGCTTAAAATGAAAGCTATGTATAGACTCCATTAGATTTGCCTTGAATTGACAGATAAACCAGCATATACTGTTTTATAGGATTGCCTGCCTGCCTCTGAATAGAACTTGGTGACATAGATGGTCCATAGCTCTTGTTCTTTGTCTGTAGTGTTTTTGAGTAAATATAAATATAGTCAACACTAATTTTCATACAACTTAAGAATCTTAGCTTTTTTTTAATAAAAGGATGAAACCAATAATGTTCTGTAGAAATAAAATTTTTATTAGAAGTTGAGGGCATCATTGTCCATGCTACAGTGTTTTATATTAATCTTTAGAATTCTAAAGACTATAATTTTCTCTTGAGCTTAATAATAGGGTCGAAATGTCCATAGAAAAGCTCCTTCTTCTTTTAAATTGAAACCTGATGTGCTTTGCTGCAAGGGATTATTTTACTGAGTTTTCAAATAGCAGACCACGCACTAATTTGCTTTCTCAAAAAACCCATCTCACATTGCATGGCCCGATGAAACAAGCACTGAAAATGAGTATCTACTGATTGTATATTTTACTTAAATGCTTTGTAAGAAAGCAGCCTGCATAAAAGCTTGGCCTTCTGAATTATTTCAAAGGCTCAGTGGACAAGCAGATCGGATATTTATGTACTTCTAAAAGCTTGCTTCTTTCATAAGTGGATCATCATTAAAAGTAACAGAAGCATTCAGCAATGAGATTCCACATGTTCTCTTGGTAATTATGTCAGGAATATAATTATCAAAGCCAGTGAATGCACACGTTTACATTCCCCTTTATAAGAAGGCAAACATTAGTTTCTGGCCATATTTCATACTGTTATCTGTAGGGCTCTTTTTTTTTTTTTTTTTTTTTTTTCCCCCTCAGTGCTCCTGTAAGTAAAAAGCCCAATTATTACAGATAACACATGGCAATAATTGAACCTCTTAAGAAAAATGCTTCTTAATTACTGTACTGCTGAACTGAGGAGAAGATAAAGAAAACAAAGCTCTAAATCTGTTTTATGGTACTTTCATCAAATGAAAGGAGATCCCTATAAAGCCTATGACCAAAAAGCTCCGCTGTAGTCTTACAATCCTAGCCTTCATGGAGGTACTGGTAAAACTCACTATAAATACAGTTGCATTCCTTCCAAAATCATGTACTAGAAAATATGAGATCCAGTTGATAATGGCCAAAGTTAGGCTGCATTTGTTTATCTGTGTTTTTAAAGTGCACTGAATACGGAAAAGCAGAGATGCTATCTTTTCCCTCCATTACAAAGAAAAAGCACATTTGCTTTTTCATACACTTTCCTATAGCACATTAGGGCTAATAGTAATCACATGGGAGTAAATGGAAGTGATTTCAATAACTTCAAAGAATTTGGATTAATTTTGTGGTTTGACATCACAAATGTATATGTAAAAAAATTTTCCAGCCATGAACAATAACATGATGAAACAAAATGGATGTAGAGAGAAAAGACACATTTGTAAGGTCCAGATTCCCTCCCAGTTACTCACACTAATTAGAACCTCATTGGTGAACAGACATTCATTTCTTCAGGACTACTCAAGTTGTTTACAGTATTCTTCATTAATAAAGGCAATAGAACCTCCAAATAAAATTAACTGAGGGGGAAGAAACTGCATTTTTGCTTTTAAAGAACTAAGTTTCCAGAAAAATTGATATGAAAAGCATTTCAGTTTTATGGATGTCAGCAAGAAGGGAGAGTCTTGAGGAATAATCATTTGGCTAGGCTATCCTATGATAATTTTATGTAAGAAAATTTAGCACTACATGAATGAATATATGAATAACTTCTATTTTAATTCAAAACTTCTATGCTTGCTTCTTTCAAGGACAGAAAGGTGGAATGGATAAAATATGGATAAAATATTAGGTTTTTTCCCCAAATGTAATGAAATTATGTTCAACAGAAAAATTTAAATAAACTTTTGTTTAGCGAGGCAAATGTTTGACCTTTAAAGATATGTATTTGTAGTGAACTGAAATTCAAAATATTTTCTTCAAAATCTTAAGTTCAGCATTTTATTTCACTATCGTTTAAGTGCAATATTTACTACTGAAAGAAAAAAAAAAAAAAAGTAAGGAAACCTTTTCTAGATGAAGCAAGTTTTAAAATTCAATCCACCTCAATCTCACTGAAGTAACAACAAGAAAAATGCAGCCAAGAATTTTTACTGCTACCCATTTCAGACAGTTAGGTTGAAAGCACTTTATGCTAGAACCCCAGAGGACTAGATAGGATTTAAGAGACTTAGTGCTGTTTTCAAGATTTGGCTCACAAACACCTCTTTCCCCACTGCCAGTGAGATTTGTTTACAAATGTGTGTTTCTGCAAGGATTTGCAGAGCCTGGAGGGGTCTGTAAGCAAGCTCTGAGAGAGCTTTTTCATAGGCTTGAGACACTGCTGTGCTGTGAAGAGGTACCAGGGGATGAGGAGGTCTGACAAGACACCAAGCTCAGCCACACTGCTCCCAGCTGGGCACTGGGGGCTGCCAGCCTGCGGACTTCACCAGCATGCTGAATGGTGTAGAGTGAACTAGGTGACATTTAAGGTTTCCGTGGATGGTGATGAAGATCCTGTGCCAGAACACATAGGAAAACTTCCTTAAGTCACTACAGAAAATTTCATATGCAAGGGAGCAAGGAACAGTAAAAGAAAGAGCTCTCTGTGTGCCCAGTTGGTAGGTACAAGTGCTGATGAACTTCATGCAAAGCATCTAATTAGAAGCAGGATGTTCCAGCCTCAATCACCGGTCCATTTACCCTTCAATCTGCCCATTCCAAAAAAATCCTCTGTATTCCGTATGCTGTCATTTCCCTATTCTTATTCCCATCAGTATTCCATCTACTCAGTTTTTTTGAGCAGTCCCCACAAATAAAGGCTGATGGTTGCTGAAGAAATCTCTTAAATGTTTCTGGAACTATGCATTGCTGCAGGGTGTGCTGCATCACTGTGGAAAATACGTGTGTACTTACTCTGTTTCCTTAAAGGGATGGGCAGTCTTGTCTGTGGGTATTTGCATTAGTTTCTTGCAGATGCAAAATTACTGTCCACAGGGAACATGTTGTGTGATCTTCCACTCCAAGCACATTTTCCTTATTGCAACCTCAGTCTGGTTGTGCTTCTCAGATTTCTCTGAATGCCTTCAGTGCCTTCGTTTTACTGCTTGTTTCTGTAACTCTGTTGTTTAGTTATACAGACCGTCATAGATTTGTTGTCTTTTATCTCCAGATCTTTTCTTCTCTGATTCTGATGTGTTGCCTCCCAATCACCATTGTTTCTTCCAAGCTGAAATCAGTATCACCAAAAAATCTTTTTCCCAAGACTTAGATCTCAAGTTGCAAACCAACATCTGAAATTAGAAAATATATATCTCCAATAGGTTACAGAGCTTTCAGAAATTAATTTTAGGGGGTTTTTATGTGCAACTGACACTGCTCAAAACACTATTTTTAAATGGAGCGTTATATTTGCATGAATTAACTATCGTAAGCAAAAAATTTTCCTGCCCAAGCTGATGTTTTTCAGGAAGAAAAACCAAACCAAAACAACAAACTTCAGGGGTTTGTTTGTTCCTTCATTGTTTCTCACTATCTTCATTTCTTCTCATTTTTCACACCTCCTGCTTCTTATCCTGATTGTATTTACCGATCTTTCTCAACAACACTTAGCTGATACTATATCATGTTCTGAAGTGATTTTTAAACTTAAGATATGTTTAAATTAGAATAGCCAACATGACTCTTTTATGTATAAAAAATGAATAGAGAAGTAATAAAAACTCTTGTGCCACTTATCAGTGCCAGCACCAATGAACTTTCCCAACAGCTGCTGGTTTGAGGCAGACTTTTCTTTCATAAGACCTATGAGGTTAGAAAAGTCTTTTTATGAATTTTCCCATCTAAGTTTCCTAAAGATCTGGTTCTCTTCCAGCCTTGGTAGTGCTGAGCAGCCCAGGGGCTAAGCATTTTTGTGATTTACAGCCCACAGACCACCTAAAGGACATAGGTCAGGAGCCATTTTCAGAGCATGTCTGATGGAACTGACCTTACACTAATACACACTTCTTAGGCTATGCTGAGAAAACAAGGAATGAAGGAAGAAAAACCCTTAGAGCTACCCTAACTTTCCTCATATTGACCAAATTAGGATTCTTTTTTTGTGTCACATAGCATTTGTCTCTTTTTATAGAACAGTGACAATTATATGGCTTTTTCTTTTTCTCATCCTGGCTAGACAATGGTGATTTGCAAGAAAAGTGATGTTTATGTGTTCATCTTCACACAGAGAAAAGACTGCTGCTATGTCTGAGAAATGTTTAAACTACTTTTGTTTTGCTAAATGAGCTATTTTTTCTTTGGTTGCCTGTGTTGTCCTTCAACTGTTACACTAGATCAAAATTTTAGGTTTTTATTATTCTTTAGACTTCCCCCTCTAACAATATATGATTTTATGTCTGATGACCTATTTTACCACAATGTTTCTCTGTAACAGATGCATGTAAAAAACGTATTTTCTACAGTCACTTTAAAACTCCATCATTTAAAAATCTGAAAGTTTTGGGTTGATTTTAGTTTATGTAATTTGATATTTCTCCTTTTTTTATGTGGCATAAATAAATCTGTTAAAAAGGTAGTAATAAGGTCATTCACTGATGTGGTAAAAACACCTTTAAACAAAATGCTAAAGCATCACATCATTTGCTTTAAGGCACCTAACTTTAATGACTCAGATCTGAAAAGTCAGGCCACTTAGTAGGAAAAAAAGTGTCATAAATATTTGCTCAGAAATTTTATATATATATAAAATAATATAATCATGTATATATGCTCTGTTTATATATACATATGTGTATGTATATGCTAAAACATCCTGTGTATAGGCATATGCATATGTGTGTGTGTATATCCTCATGCTGGGTGAACGTATTTTGCCAAATCTTGAAACTGTTTGAAAAACATAGATTGCAGTTCATGTACATAAATCCACCATCTGAGATGCGTGTTTTATCTGATTTTGCAAAAAAAACCAGATTCTGAGCTGCACATTGTTTTCCTTAGAAAGATTTGATTTTCTACCAGTTTTCTTGTCTTCAAAACACAGGCTCCTATTCATGTTATACATTTGAATTCAGTTGAACTCTGGAAAAGCTGATTAAAATAAAGACATTTTCTGCTTAATTTGAAAGGCTTGTTTCTGCAGCCACAGATTCCTAGAGCATACACTCATACCCACATACTCCCAAGTTTTTTCTTATTTTTAAAAAATATAGTATAAATGCACATGCAAAAAAAAAAAATAAAAAAAATAAAAGTAATTATAAGCATACTGGAAATACGTCGTTCTATTACAAGCAATGGACTTTCCTCATAAAAAATACTTTGGAAATATTTCTTGGCTGTGTTTTAAATGAATTGATTAAATTATGTATGTCAACACATTTTGAGGATTGTATGCAAGTTACCAAATGCTTGTTTTCTTGCTAGAAAACCTCATTACCAGAGGACTAAAATAGCTCCTAAGTGAATCTCATTATTTGTCTGTCTCCTTCTGCCATGCCAATAACATTTAGATTTGCAAATAACATATTCTGATGTGAGGCACGCAGCAGGTGTGTGTGTGATGGGGCTGCTTCTGTTGGATGTTGATTACTCTCAGTATTACGTGAAAAGCTTCCTATTCCCACAGCTTTATGCTATATATCAACGGTAATGGATTCATAATCATTATCAAGCTTGGGAGAGGCTTGACTACCGTGACAGATGTCTTCTCAATTTTCCTGTAGCATATGTTCTTTTCCCTCTGGAACAATGCTTACATAAAATTCCAGTATTAATGTATCTCTCTTATGCTGTTTTGTATCAGTCATTGACTGCAGTGATCAGTTTTTTAATTCAGATGACTCGTTAATTACAATCAAATGCCAAACACATCAGCAGAACTTCAGCAATTGTCAATCAAACCACAGTGACCAGAATTATTGGTCTGTGCTAAAGATAACCCAAGGATGTTATTGAATGTTTGTGCACCTGAATAGTGTTTCCATTAGCAACAATAATGTTTATCTGGTACCATGTCTTAAAAAAAGGCAGTGAGTAAATCTATTCTTCTTCATGCTTAACATGAGATTAAAGAAATGCATGTGCAGTAGTGCTGACCAAGTAATTATTGTCCCACAATGGTACATTTCTTTAAGTATATAAAATAACAAAAGACTTCAATGCCTGTCTTTTGAGGAAAAGAATCTACATTTTTGTTTTGATAATGTCTTTCTTCTCAGTAATGTTTATTTCCATTTATTTTAGTGCTGAACGTTTCCTACTGAATTTCCAGAAGATTGCTGTGATCAAAAAACAGATGTATTCTCTTTAAAGGAGTTTCTTTCACTTCTTGAGCTTGATATTTTCTCTCTTTCCTCACTTTTACCTCTTCCCTTCACAGTGCAGCTATATAGACCTAGAGAGTTTCCTCAAGAGTTCAGAGAACCCAGTTCAGCTTACAGTGTCCATGATGCTGGACTCCAGTGCATAATTTATCATCGGATAAATGATACATACACTTTTTCCCCAAATTATTCATCACTTGTTTAGTTGTAGTCCAAGACTCTTTTTTACTGAAACAAACAGCTACCCTCTTCTGAAAATTTGCTGTGACCTGAGTATGGACTTGTCTGCTACCCCCACTCAATTGGAGAAAGCCTCTCCCCTTGGGTCAAGTCTATGTTAGACTAACATAAATGTAATGAGAGAGGCCAGTGAGTTCAGCTTTCATGATAAAGTCTATTGTGGTTTTTCAACAATGTATAAATTACTTGTGAAGAGCTATCTTTTCTTTGTGAACTTGTAAGATTCTTCTATCTTCAACAATAAAAAAAAAAAGTAGGATCCCAAGAGGTTATAATCTACTGCATTCTTCTGCTATAAAGCAGGATCAACTATACATATTCTTACATGTAGTGAACTAACCATTTAAAAAAATCTCTGCTACTGACATATCCACAGGCTACTTGGCCATCAATTATAGAACTTCATAATCTCTTCAGATTTCTAAAGTCTAACTGTAGCATTTCTTCCTGCAATTTAAACTCATCCTTTCCTATTTTTAACAAATCCTGTATGTACATAAATGATTATTCTCTTCCTCTTGGCAAAAATGTTTACACGCTTAGTCTGGTCTTTTCCCCTGTTCCCTGACTAGCTCCAGTCTCCTCTCCTTTAGGCTAGAGAGAACCAATTATTTCAATCTTCTCCCAAAGATCATGTTTATTCTATTATCTGGGAAACAGTAAAAGCATTGAATGTAATTAAATCTAGTTTCTAAGGTTTTATATGGAATACTTTTTTTTCCTTTTAGTCCCTTGAATATTTCCATAAGTGACTGATCTTTGGTTAAGCATATGCAGATGGGTTTGCACCTTCCTTTAGTTCCTTCAAGAATGAGTTCCTGGCTTTCTCAGGAGCATTCATTTATAACAATTACCTTCAAATATTTGTTTGACTGATTGCTCCAGGATTTTCCCTGGGACCTGAAATCAGACTGATTCATCTTTAGTTTCTTGATTCCTTTTCAAAGTTACACGGCGTACTTGTCTTTACCTAATCTTTCAACACCTCATCATTCACCATCTCTTTTCAAAGACAGCAGCTTTGAAGCTGATCTGGCCCAATTAATTTGAAAACTCATAAATTGTATGTGGACTCCTTAATATGTTTTTTTTGTTTTCTTCTTTTCCTGGTACTATCTACTTTAGGCACTACTTCACTGAATTTTCAAATGAGGAACTTACACCATACAGCCTAACAGACTCTGTTCCTTATTTCTAGATCATATGTACAAACCAAGATGTGTGCCAAGAGAATTCCCAAACCAGTCAGGGAGTTGTCTAGTGAATATAAATAGCTCCAGGGCTAGGCAGTCCTGGTAAAGAGGCAGATGTGGTTCACAAGCTGGGGATTACTTGGGTTCTAACCACCTGAACTCCATTCAGCCAAGATTTAAACTGACTTAATCCCCTTACTTGCTTTCTTCAGAAAGAAAATTGTTCATTTAAAAAAAAAAAAACCAAAAATAGAAAGTGAAAACAATTTTATTAGTGATCTGCACATGGGTTTCTTCTTTGTAGAAATTCCAGTCATTCCAGGGAATAACTAGATAAAACTAAAGTGAAAAAATATGACAACTTTGTTTTTGGAATGAATACAGTATGTTTTCTGATATTGGGTGTTTTAATAGTGTTAATTCAAATATGGTGGTATTTCCAGAAAACTTCAAAACTGGAGAGGTTATAAATACTAAGAGGGGCTAAGCTTTGAAGTGAACATGGCCCTGAGCATTTTCAGGTACGTAGGTGAGATTTGTTATTAACAGATGCTAAGCCTCATGGGCAATGGGGGGAAATAAACAATGTACAAAGGGAGAAGATAGAAAAATTACAATGAAGAAATATTTTTTTTGTGAAATCAAATCTATTTTCCATTTTGCAGCTTTTCTAATATTGCTTTTCCAGACTATGTGGAACCATGACCACAGAGGAGTCAGCATTTATTGTTTTCCATTGATTTGTGGGAATGCAGACTGTCAAAAAAAAAAAAAATGGGGGCAAAGTGAAGTTCTTCCTGGATTTGGGCTTGGCTTCAAACAGGGAAAGGAGGTTCAGACATAAGTTTCAGCTCACAGACACCCAGCTTCTGCTCAAAGGAGCTGTTTCAGAACAGCAGGAGAAGGGTCTGGGGGATGAGGGTATGGGAGAGGTCTGCCAAAGGAGAATCCAGCCCTGGCAGCTGAACGTTCTGCCAGATGCTCACTTGATAATCACAGCCCACCTGGAGCCACCTCAGTGGTGATTCAGGTCACTACCACTTTAACCACCTAACTCCTATTCTTTAGTTACCTTCAGCAGAGTTTGAGAATGAAATGGGAAAATATCCCTGTGGGATCTTCTAAGATCTAACCTATGAGAACACTTGATTTGCCAAATATAATAAAAATAATATGTCTATGAACTCAAGTCGAGGTCAAAGCCTCTTTGTGATTGCTGCTATTCAAAGCACAGTGGGTCAAATTCAACCCAGAAGCAACCCTAAAAACTGGCCTGGCATAATACTCTTTTAGATACTGAGCTGGGATTTGTAAAATGCAGTCATGCTAACACTAGCGTGTCAGGAGGCAGGTCTCAGATTGGACCTATTGCACCAAACGTGCATGACAGACCTGATGGTCACTCTCCCTTCAGACTGGATCCTTCAGTTGCCAGGGATGGAACTTGGGAAAATGACAGATTGTTTTCAAAGTTATTTCAAGTTGTTTGAAGAATTATCAAGAGGCTGCAAGTATTCTTTCCTTCTCCAGAACAAGAACCCATGACAAGAGGGACCGTGCATCTGTGTGGCTTTCCTACCCCTGCCTCCCCAGATGGTCAAAGTGTCTCTTTACAGGAAAATGGTTGGTCACATCCCCTCTGGCACTGACAGATCCACTACTCAAGAACAAAAGATACTCTCTACCCCTGGGAATTGTTGAATTCCAGAAAGGAAGTTTGAGTTTGTACCACCGTATGAGTCTGTGTATACATGCAAGGCTACAGGTTGTGCCACAGTTAATGAAACTACAAGTCATACAGTTAATTAAAGAAATATACTTTTAAAAAAATTTCATATGAATTTCAATGAATTATTCCTCTCATCCATAAAAAGATCATGTTCTTCATTAATACAATCAGGCTTTAATTCCTGCTTAACTATAAGAGGGCGTGTGCTGTTCGGTTTAGATTTTGTTTTATCTCTTCATGTTTCATAATCAGTAAATCATACTTCATTAAGAAATCATTGGCATATTCAAAAGCAGTCTGGTGAGATAGACCAGACTTTAATATTTGCATTGAGAAACTAGTTTGTTTCATGAATTAATCTAAAATAAGGCTGAAAAAATTGTACCAAGCAAAACTGACAAGCCATCACGGACCATCCAGTTTTGCCTGCTATCAGGGATAAAAGAGGATCAGTGAACTTTTCAACAATTAATCTAAATTAAATTTTAATTAAACTACTGGTTTTATAATGAAGGAAAACCTAGAATAATCTAATGTCTAAGAGACAGACATGTAAGTTGGAAATGCATAAGGGCGAGCTCCCCTGAAGCTACATCACTATTAATTGGGAGTGTAACTCTGGGCACTGGGATGTCCCACAGCTTCTTTGTTTCTGATTAGCAGCTCTAACAGTTCTCTATACTTACGGCCCCAAGACCAGAAGACATTTTAAGAAGTAGAGAAGGAAATGGGAATAATATGCTATGCCATAATTCTATTAAATGGTTTTAACAAGCCAGCATGTGATGTTTTTCAACCTTTCTTAGATTAGATTCTTCAGTTTTAAAATGGTAGATTTGTTATCACAAGTACTTCAGGATTTATTTTAGAAAGAAAAATAAAAAGAAAGGCTTTTGGTGTTATAACTCTCATTTCTACAGCGCTTGAAAATTAGGTGTTGGCATTTGGTTGAAATTGATGATACTGCACCTAATGCCTCAGGGAGTAGTTCCATAATGCAATCTCTGCTGGTAAAGCTGGTTTAAGAGGTTCCCATCCTGAGGGTTTTGTTCCCACCCTGCTGAGTTTTCCTTGCTCTCAGTTTTGTTGATTAAGCTGCTTGTGAAGCCATGTCACAAAGTGGTACGAGGGATCAAGTGGTACAAAGGGCCCTACGAAGAGCTGCGGGGATGGGTGTGCAGGAAAAAGGGATGGATTGATCTGTAACCAGGGTTGACCCTAGTGACAGTGGGAGGGGACACTACACAACTACTGCCAAACATGTCAGAGGGAGAAATTAATGTAAGGCTTCAGGGTAAGCAACTTTAATGTTTTGTTGTGGGTTTTCTTGGGTTTCTTTTCTTTTTGTTTTTGGTTTGGTTTGGTTTGGTGTTTTGTTTTTTTTTCTCAGAGCCTTATTTTGGGCATGTCAGCCCCCTGGTGTAGTTCCCAAGACAGTAAGCATGGTAAGGCCTTGAGTTAGCAATCAGTACACCTTGATGTGTGAGGAGGAGTCCTGTCAGCAGAGATTGCCACAGATTGTTTTGTATGGGGAAACAGCAGGGTAGGCTCCCTGTGGGAAGAGAGAGGTGAACCTGGCTGTCTGAGGTGAAGCACCAGGAACCAACAGCATCACCCTGCAGCCCACCAAAAGGACACTTGAGGTCTCTATGGCTCATCCTCCACCAAGATGCAAATCACCACCAGTACAGTGGAACATCACTCTCCTGAACTCAGCCAAATCCTGCCTGTGGTGTATTTTAGTGCAGAGGAGAGGGTTGGGTCTAGCTATTACCAGTCTTTTGAGACAGTGCCTCATTGACACGAGCTGTAAAAGGGGTTTTCTAATATAATAGGTGGGTGTTCATACTATTACGGTGCTTAATCACAGTTTACATGACAGTTTATTGCACTTGGAACTATTATCTCAGATTCATAATTTAAATGTGCCTTATGTTTAGAAAGATTAAATGAGCATTTTATTAAGGCAAGGCATAAGAAGTGAAGTGTTTCATTTATTTATTTATTTGTCATTTACAAAAATAATTTGGTAAAAATTTTCAGCACCATTAGAAAAAAACCCAAACCAATAAACAAACCCCCAAAACCATAAACCCACAAACATCCATTGCAAACTACCCTTGAACTCTAAATCTTCATTCCCAAACACCTCATCATAGCAAAAATATAAGGAATCAAGTTCTTTCACCTCATCTCTTCTTGCATCCACACCCTGGAAGAAAAAAATCTACCAAAAATCAAACATGAGTTCATAAATCTGTAAATCAAAATTTCCAACAACTACAACTTAGGTGAACCCAAAAGCCAATAAAAATAAATAAAGGCAAAAAAATTTTTAATTTCCATTTAAGAACCAGGATGTTGACATCTGACAAATAAAACTGAAAACCTAAACTGAAACACTAAAGCTTTATCAAATACCCTGGAGAATGGATATTGTCTTTCTAGACTCTAAAGAAAGTGACAAGATAGACAATCTTCATTGATTTTTAGACTTGTAGCACCTCTCTGTTTCTCTGGGAATATCCAGAAACTTGACACTTTCCTTTACCAGTGTGGTAGCTCAGTAAGAGACAGACATAGGTGTCACCCTCATTTTTGGAACACCTTTTTGCATAAATGAGTCTGTTTTCTCTTTAAGTCGCAGGATGTGATCTCATGAATGAAAGCTGGAAAATCCTTCACCGTGAAGGTTGGTGGGAGATTTGTCTTTTGCCAAGGACTTCTGTGGAAGCATCATTGCACCATATTTCACTACAGTATTGCTGAGGCCTTTCAGTACAGAGCTGATATATTCTGACCTATAGAATGAGCAATGTACATGGTGCCACTGCAGCTGCTGCCCCAGGAACAGTCTCACAGGACCAAATCCCGTAAGCATCTGGAAATATCAGCCTTGAACTTTTTTTCAAAACTTGCTAATGGTCTTGGAAAGATCTGAAGCGAGATGATCCTTACGTCCCACAACTCAGCAACAGTTCTGCTCAGAAAATACTTATGTACACAGCTACCTCTCTATATATGTATTTGCAAACATAGGATCTTTGCCTTTCCAAATCATGTATTTTTTCCTAGGTTCACTGAATCAAGACCCAAGAGAGACCAGAAAGACCTGAGTGCTAAATTCCATGGTCATACCTAACAAACAAAATTCTTTAAATAATTTAGGATTATCTCCCTGCACATGAAGTTTCAGTATGACTGCTCATAGATGGAAGTCCTTGGCCTTCTTTCAAAGAGCCTGTGACTTGCATTGCAGCTTAGTATTTTCTTTCGCTAATACAGTCAACAACATCTTTAAGCTATTTAAATCCAAATTAATTTTCTCTTGATCATTAATTATATCCTTTCAAAACAAATTTCCATCTGTTCTTCTTTAGTTTCCAATATTTTATCTTGAGAAAGAAATATAACAAAATGCCGTCTATTTTCAAAATAAAATACAACATCACTTTATAAAATACATCCTTTTCCCAGGTTTAGAGGTGCTGATTTTCCTCCGTTGTTGAGAACTTGGAAAGACAAGGCATTTGTGGTATTTACAATACTCCAGTTTTAACAGATGAACAGTTTTTTCTCACCGTCCTGACTTTAGACACATATGCCTTTTTTTTTTTTTTTTTTTTTGATAGCCCTAAACCCAAAATAAAAGTGTCTACATGCAGTCAGCAGAATCTGCTAAGATTGATCATAGTTATTACTACACATACTTCTAACTTCGAACTTCCCTTTTGAATATATCTCAACAAAATAGGTCTAATATGTAAGAAAAAAGGGACTCTGGAAGTTAATAATTCCTTTCACACTGTGGACACCAAACCAACTATTTTCTTCTATGACTGATATAATCCCCCAACAAAGTGGTAGAGTGGTTCTGACAGACTAAATATGTATTTATGTAAGTTAATTTAAAGCAATGAGGTTAAGGTCTTTCAGTGGCAAAGGTGAGACAGTTGCCTTCCATGAAAAATATCTTGAAAGATACATTTACAGATTATATTGTTCAGTCTTTTCCATTTAATTTTTAAAAAATAAATTAAAATCATAGAATCACAAAATGTTTGATTTGTAATGGACCTTAAAAAAATCATCTAGTCCCACATCCCTCCTACAATGAGCAGGGACATCTTCAACAAGATCAGATTAACTCAGACCTGCCCAACATGACCATGAGTGTTTTCACCTCTCTGGGCAACTGTGCCAATGTTCTACCACCTTCAACATAAAAAATTTCTTCCTTAAATCTAGTCTGAGTCTACGCTCTTTCAGTTTAAAACTATTACCTTTTGTCCTAACACTACAGGCCCTGCTAACAAATCTGTCCCTATCTTTCTTATAAGCTCCTTTTAAGTACTGAAAGCTACAATAGGGTCTCCCCAAAACCTCTTTTCTCCAGGCTGAATAACCCCACCTCTCTCAGCCTTTTCTTGCACAGGAGGTGCTCCACCCTTCTGATCATTTTCAAGGCTTTCCTGTGGACTCACTCCAGCAGGTCCATCTCTGTCTTCTGCTGAGGACTCCAGAGCTGGAGACAGTATTCCAGGTGGGGTCTGACCAGAGCATATCAGAGGGACAGAATCACCTCCCTCGACCTGCTGGCCACTCCTCCTTTATAATAAAGTACTTTCCTCTATGACACAAGTTCTAAGAAAAACTGTAGGAGCTGAAGAGAGAGTAACCAATACAGAAAAACTTAAGGACAAATTTACATGTACAAATGCTTGGGGCAAGCCTATACACTGCAACATGAATGTAAATGAGTCTTGAATGGTCACTATACTGACTTAATGTATTAGCTTTTATTATTGGAGTGACCACAGGGAGGAAAGTATTCTGGACCTCTGCTCTCTGTTGTCTGCTATAGACTGGCACAGCATGGGTTAAGAGAGGGCATAACACTATGATCCTAAGCAGCAGCAGCTTCCTCATTTCAGTGAAGTCTTAATACAGCTGCCCACTGATAATGATCAGGGATTAACATTTCCAGCTGTTGTAACCTAGAGGGCATGGCATCACTCTGTGCCGTTTACACTGGGTGAAGTCTCATTTTGTTGCCAAGTAGGGAACATTTTGGAGAGATGCCCATCTATTGTTTCCTTTCCAGGAGAAAAGCACAGAAAGTCTAGAGCCCAAGGATAGACCCAGGGTCTGAAGTCTACTGTTACTAATGTCTTATTTATTATGTCTATGAGAATTCGTTTTTCCACAGTAATAGAAAAACTCAGGGGGAAAAAAACAAAACAAAACAAAAAAACCAAAGTAGTAATTATACTAGTTCCCAAACTTTTAACACAAAATCTGAAAGGCAACAGAATTCCAGAAAAAGAACTATTAAGTCTTATTGAAACTGAAAATAATGATGATTAGTATTTTTCAAACTATCTACTGTGCTTGTCAGGAACATTGTTCTGTCTGAAGTAGGGATTACAGCATTTAAATAAAAGCTTGTCCAACTCCTAAAATACATGTAGATTATGTTAAATGTTTGGAATAAACCCAGGAAAATCTCATTTAGATATATTATGTCCAACCATGAAATTGCATTTCCTGCCAAAAATGTCGATCCATGTTGCAAGTCATTTATTTAGAGGTGAACTGATTTTTTTAAACTTCATTCTGAAATACAGGGAATAACTGTAAAGAAAGCCCTCCATACCTCTGTTTGCCTGATGTTCAAGCCTGAAAGCACAGGAGATATAATTCCACTAAAGTTTGCTCTGTTACAATGGTCTAAGTCAAAGTTTTTTGTGTCTGGCTCACAAGTCAGGGAGGTAGAGGTCAGTACAGTTACAGCTCAGAGCAAAATAGGAAGTATTTTGCATTAGAGGTCTTTGAAAACCTATAGAATGTGATACATAACTGAGAGCAGAAAATACTCATGGATAAATATTCAGCTGATGTTAATAAACATTTCTCAGAGGAGGTACACTGCATGCCTCAAGCTTTCTGGCTTTTGTTTTATTTTTCAGTTGAGCTGCCAAATGAATCCTTCCTCGTCCATCCTCAAGGGTTTGAAAAACCTTCTCATTGTCTGATGGCCACCTTCATGAAACTCTCCTGTGCTTCACAGTACCAGACAGTACCAGTATGCCATCATTGTGTAATAAGGCAGGACGTATAGATACTCAATGTAAATAACCTGGTAAAAGCAAGGACTTGCAAGTTGAACCAATAAAGGTTTCTTGCTGATGGCAAAATTCTTCAGAATAATCAAATTTACTGTGAGCTGTGAAGAGCTGAAGAAATCTTTCACATTACTGGAGAGACAGGGTGATAAAATTGCAAATGAAATTCAATCTTGATAAAAGCCAAGTGCTGAGGAAAAAATAACCCTAGACTCTATATTTTCTAATGTTAATCCACCACTACTTTCCTTATACCAGCCGTTGTTTTTTCAGAGATGATCTAATTGATACATACTTAACTAAACTCTGAGCACTTGGTCCATGCTTGTCTTTAGCTTTGAAAGCCACAGTTTTTCTTTCAGATCTGAATATCTCATGTGCCCAAGAGCTTGGGTTTTATTTTTCAGACTATACCAGTTGTCTAATGAAAGATATTAGATACTAGATATTAGCATTATGTCTAATGCTCTTCGTACATTAATGATGTGTACATGTATGCATAAAATATGTCTGTAAATCTGAATGTTTATATAAAAACACAAGCCTGATATGCTGGAGAGATTCACATACATTTAGGAAGTGGGTTCCCAGCTGAAAAGAACATTTTAACCTCCATAAGTTAAGAATTTAAGTGTTCTTCTGAGAGAAGGAGATACTCTGGAGAAGGGCAGTAAATAGTTCAGCAGAAGACAGAACAAACTGTCTCTTGAATAAGCTGCAGATAATGGGTGTATCTGCAGGACACAAATTCACAATATATTGTTCCAGAACATCCCAAGAATAGGAATACACAGTGCCATGTCAACCATATAAGCCTCTTGAAGTGCTGGTAATAAAGGGGGAGTCTATGGAAAAAAGTCTCGTGTGTGCCAAAAAAACTCTCCAGCCTCCAGCGAACTAGAGGGGAGCATAACTGAATTCAAATTGTCCTGGAGAAGCTTATGACAACTCTAATTTTTTTTTTTTTTTTTTACCACATTCGAGAAAGTGATGTCAGCATTTTTGTGAATAGTTCTCTGAAAGTGCCAGTTCAGTGCTGAGCAGCAGTCAGAAAGGCAAATAAATTATGAACTATTGGGAAAGGAGCAGAGGACAGAACAGAGAGCATTGTTAGGCCACTGTATAAATATCTGATGTGCCCATAGCTTGAAAACTACATGTAGTTCTCTTTATCCCCTCTTTGATGGCACTACTTAAGCATAGGAAAGCTTGTCTAGAATCATGAGGGATTTGTAATAGCTACCATCTGAGAAGCAATAAGAACTCACTGCAATAAAGTCTGAGGGAGATAAGGGTGTACTGTAGACAAATCCAAGGAGGACACATTAAACATAGAAATCTGGATGCAGCCTCCAGCATGAGCGATCCTTAAATTGCTCATTGCTGGGAGCAGGAGGGGTCTTACCTAACTCACCTTGTTTCACTTCTTTCCTAAGTAGACACTGCAGGTGAGTTCTGGAAATGAGCTTCAAGACCAGGACTGCACCCTGACATGGTGCAGCTGAACCTTTCCTGTGTTAGCACATATCTATGACAATACATTTGGACACAGAGTAGAGGGATGGGTTTGCTCTCACTCACTGGGGAAAGTGAACTCAAAAGAGCTGGAGAGGATTTCTAAGTCTGTTTCCAGGGTTCTCAAAAAAAGAGAGGCCAAAGTCAGAGAGCATTTTGTCAAAGACCATGTCTGTACCTTCAGTGTGTCACTTTGGTTGGTCAAGCTTTTTTTGTGGATGAGTTCAGGACAAATTGTGCTCCTCCTGACTTCGCCAACTAGAAAACACTCTCTTATATCCCTTGGACAAAGTTTTAGTGACTTGGTGGGATATCTTATTGCATTGCTGAAGGATAATTACAGTAGCAGGACTCAAGGACTGAGATGAGCACTAGAAACAGAGCTAGCCCAGCTACAATAACCACTGCCCTAGGAGCAGTCTAAAAATGAAGTGGCCTAAGAAAACTTTGATGATTCCTAGGAAATGAGCAAACTTTGTTAGCTGATCAAAAGAAGGATCACTTAGCAGATGTCTATTTCAATATGCTCCTGGAGGAAACTATGTTTATTTTTCACAGTAACTCCAACAAAGTGCTAATTTTCACTACAGCCATTATTAATGTGTGCCCTTTGTGCTTCCCAAAGAGGGTGGTGGTGGGTAGAATTATTTATATATGCATTTCCTACTGGTTTGTGAACTAAAATAGTCCTATTATGCATCATTAATAGGCAGCTCCTCGTACACTGGAATAATTAGTTAGCACCTGACCAAAAAAAAGAAAGAAGTACACATTGTCTCAGAAACGTTGACACTGAATTTTACTGCTGGGTAATATAGATGAGCCACATGAAAGAGAAATAATGTGATAAAGGTCTGAGCTCTGTGATTTTCACTGTCCATCTGAAAGTGTTTGAAAACTTAAAAAAAAAAAAAAATAAAAAAAAAATGCAGCATTAGTTAAGGCCTAAATACTTAAAGCCTCAAATGTTAGGGATTTATAGGTTGAATACCATAGAGAGTTCATTCATTAAACTCCTGGCACTCACAAAACAGTCAAACTATAGTCTATGAAATTATTTTATATTTTACACATTTCTTGTTACATTTTTCCCAGGGTGTTTGTGTTTTTCTCTTTGCTCTCTAAGGAGGAAGGGAAAGTGGATCACTCATATGATGTAGGCATACTAGAATCATGGATGCAGGATTGGAGGTTGCTCCCTGCTCACATCACTGCCACAGTCTGACCTATGCAAGGTGCGGACTGTGAATCCAAGACTCAGTGTTTTTTTGTCTGAACACAATTATGCTCTCACCAGAAGAGAGAAACTTTAATGTATTTTACTTTTCTAAGCCTGATGTTTCTTCTCTCTTCCAAGATAGTATTACAATGAACTTAATGTCCTGATATTTTAAATTAGAAAACAGAGTAGTTTAAACAGGAGAAAATGCTTAGTCTGTGCTAACATATTTATAGAGGTCACATTTTCCTGTGCTTAGTCTCTCAGACTCTCATATCTGAGCACATCTTGCAAAGGCTCAGGAGGAAAATAAAATATTTTTAATTGTGTTACCAGACAGCAGGAACAGTCTCCTGTCTTTCAGACAGAGGTAAGCTCCATGGACTGAGACCGAATAGGAGAGAGATACCCTTTGTTATGTCTACACAGGCAAGCCTGCAAGCAAGCTCCAAATCTGCCTTGGCATGTGAGCAGCCACTTCAAGGCTGCATCTAAACCTTTGCTCTTTTCATGGCCAATTGGAGGGCCTGTACTCAGCACTGGTGAGGCCACACCTCGAGTCCTGTGTCCAGTTCTGGGCCCCTAAGTTTAGGAAGGAGATTGAGGTCCTGGAGCGGGTCCAAAGGAGGGCAACCAGGCTGGTGAAGGGACTCGAGCACAGATCCTATGAGGAGAGGCTGAGGGAGCTGGGGCTGTTCAGCCTGGAGAAGAGGAGGCTCAGGGGAGACCTCATCACTCTCTACCACTCCCTGAAAGGAGGGTGTAGCCAGGGGGAGGTTGGTCTCTTTTCCCAGGCAACTCTCAGCAAGACAAGAGGGCATGGTCTCAAGTTGTGCCGGGGGAGGTTTAGGTTGGATATTAGAAAGAATTTCATTACTGAGAGGGTGATCAGACATTGGAATGGGCTGCCCAGGGAAGTGGTGGATTCTCCATCCCTGGAGATATTTAAAAAGAGACTGGATGTGGCACTCAGTGCCGTGGTCTGGTAACTGCAGCAGTAGTGGATCAAGGGTTGGACTTGATGATCTCTGAGGTCCCTTCCAACCCAACCAACTCTATGATTCTATGATTCTATGAACTCCTGCTTCTGACAAGGGCAGCCCTGGGGGAGGGAGGCGTCAATCCCCAGCCCATCCTGGCACAAGTCCTGCACAACCCACTGCACAGCTCCAGAGGGTAAACTGGTGGCTGCTGCACAAGCCTGCCCAGGAGTTCAAGAGGAGGAGGAAGGGCTCCAGCCCTCAACTTGGACGAAGGCATTGTCCATGTGGCAGGATATGGCCTGTGTTTCACATCAGCTGCTTTGGCCCAGTCCTCTGGGAGTGTAGGAGCTCAGAAGCACAAGTTTTAGACACTTTTCCATCTTACAAGAGGTCACGCTAAGAGCTCTTGCAGAGCTCCATGTCTATTAAGCAGTCCTGACTTCTGCCCATGCTTCTACCAAACTCAAAGTTCCTTCAAATTTTGAAGTAACTTGAGATTATACCCTGGTCTGAACCTTTTGCAGGGGAAGAACAGTAGAAAACTTTTGATGGGAACCACAGGGTCAGTGTTTTCAGGTCTGAACATACAGTGCCTGCTCAGAGACATACGGATGAAGTTTGATAATTTAGGTAAATTGTCTTGGCTATTGTACTGACTTCAATCAATTAAGCTTTAGAACTTAAATTAACCCTCCCTGATTAAATGTGGTCATTATTACATCTGTGCTCAGTATTACTTACAATATAAGTATGCAAGAACATCCTGAATACTAATGAACAGTTAAGAATCTTGTTGCTACTTAGAAGAGAATTTTTATTGTTTCTTTTCTCAAATTTTATAACTGAATATGAATTAAAAAAATTTTTTTGTTCAAATTAACCTGGGGAATAAATTTACCTGTTTTTAACTTCCAAGAAGGACTCCTCAAAAATTCTTATTTGGTATAGTTTTGTCTTTTGCTCTTTTAGTAAAAGAACAGTTAGATATCTAATTCCATCTCTTGTTTTGTTATGGTGAAATTATTCTGTATGACTATGGTTTGACTACAAATGTATTCTCATAAAAATAATTATAATACAGAATTATAATACTTATAACTACCTGAAAAATAGCTTTTTTCAGGTAAAGTATAAATTTTAATTTTGAGAAGCATGGCAATCTTCTTTTGCATCAAGAGTTTCTTAGTGGTAACCAGAAAAACACAATAATCCTCTTCTCCAGATTGAAAAAGATTTCTTGACTATTACACTTTTTTTGTGTATTGCATCTTCCCTTTCTCTTCCTAAGTCTGATACAGGACCCGTTGTGAGATTTGAAAACTTTGATTCCAATTACTATAAAGGATCAATGCTTAGGAACAAAAACTCTCCAAAACAACTTGCTTTGGAGTGGCTAAATCAAATGCCCATGAAGGTTCTTGAGAACAACTACTGTGGAGTTCAGTAGGCTTTGAGTCATGGGGCACAGGCTACTGGTATACAAATGAATAAATAGGGAGGTGATGAAATGCATTGAATTTGTCTTTCTGGAGCAGGCTGAGGTTTGCTTTCAGATGTGCCAGCCAGCTGGAATACCACAGAAGAGCCCTCAGGTTCTGCTCACACCCAGTGTTTTAGAAGACCCCACCCTCAGTTGTTATTAAATATGCAGTTCTATGGAAGAAGCTTTTAAATACAAGGAGCTGATTAAGAGCCAGATTGTGACATTTAGCTGCAGGCCTAAAACAGTGACGATGCCCTCCTCAGGATAGCTCCAGTCAGACCAATATCTGAGGTGGTGCAGTCCTCTCCCAATGGTTTCAATGCCTGTAGTGTGGGTGGACTGGCACCTGGCTGTGCTTTTTCCTACCCAGCTTTCCAATAAAGCAGAATTTAATACATTTTTTTAATTGGCTTTTTTATGGGACATTAGCACCCAAATTAAGGATTTGAGGAATATGTGCTTTATTATTTCATTATGCCAGACTACAAAGGACTTTCCCCAACTGTGTAATGTCATGCTTCTACTGCTGTGTTGAATGGAATGGCAAATGGGAGGAAGGAGGTTGATTTTTCCATTATCAGCTTCTTCCATCTTAAGCTGAAACCACAGAAGCTGATGGGAGAAATCCTTAGAGCTGTCGTTAGGAGAATTATGTGAGTTATTAAATCTGATGATTGTCCACTCAAATGAACCACTCCTGGAAACAATACCTGCCATAGATTGAACCTTGGAGAGAGACAGGGAGATGAGCAATAGGGTATTTGGAAGGAGTCTGTCATCGTTTGATTAGACTAATGAGGAATCTCCTAAAAAGGAGACAAGCTGTCAGACTGATGTTTTTTAGAGAGCGGGTGGACAAATATGGGAAAAATTACCAGACAGTATAAAGAGTTGAAAAAAACAGTCTTTCAGAAAATAACATATGTGCTAGAGTGACAATGTTTTTTTCCTTAGTCCTAATCAGAAAGGATAAAAGACTGTTAGAAAAGCAGAGGTAGAGAAAAAACTAGAAGCTTTAGCATTTTTCCTCAAAGTTATGTCTAGGATCCCTGGACCAAGAATACCCATCTCAAGAGAACCGTGGGAAAGAGTGCTCTGACATTGAGAAGATTTTTGTGAGGAGGGTCAGATCTGTTTCTGGGAGCCCAAGTCAGGTGAAAGACGCCTAAAAGAACTCTGGAAACAAGTCAAGGAAACTAAAGAACCTCAAAACCGAAGAAAAGCAAGAGAAAGGGAGAGAGTCACAGCCTACGCGAGTGAAAAGAAAGGTTTGAAAGTGCATGGGCCCCATGTGATGGGAACCTGAACGCAGTATCATCCAGCTGAGGATCTCTAACTTTTGGTTCCAAAGGCAGTCTTTGCAATTCTGTTCTTGTTTCTGACTTGCTGTTCATTTAGATATACGGATATTTCTTGATCTATAAAGTTAGCATAGCAAAGCACAACAGCGTTCCCATTTAGAGCAATGAGTCTCTTTGCATGCTTAAATGCTTTATTTGACAGGGTTTATGAACCCAACCCAGCAGCACACGGTGAGGACAATGGAACTCTTTCCCCTGACATGAGTGATAGTGGTTTGAGTTTGGTAAAGGCAACTATTTATGCTTGCTAGGCTGTTATGGGAAATAGGCACCATCCTTTTATGAGAAGGAAGTACAATTATACAATATCATGAAACCATGTCCCTCAGGCTTTCAACATTATTCCCAATGAATGAAGCCTTATAATTACCACCCCTACCTGTGAGAGCTTGCTTCTATTGCATGGGTAAGGCTCAGAGTTTAATATCTCTCTTTCAAAACAGCAGTAACAACAAACAAACCCCTGTGAACAGCCTGTGGCTTGGAAATGATGCTGTGTTCCTGACACTACTACCTTACATGCAAATATTTTTCTCTCCTTTGCTGTATGGTTTGTTGTTTGTTTTGGTTTTTTTCCTCATTTTCTCAGCTAGTAACATAAATATGAAGATGATCTAAAATGGCTCAACAATCCCTGTAGGCATGTCTCACCACAGCTTCTTAGTCAAAAGGGTCAGAAGAGGATAAAAACCAGAGGATTTACTCCTTAAGAGGCACATTACTTCACCTGGGACGACAGAATAGAGGACTGAGAAACTCTCTTAGTGCTGAGCCATGCCACCCTTCTGTCCAGTTGCTTTGGGCACACAATATTTTCCCTCACCCTCTGAAACAGATGCTGTAACAATTACGAGCTCCTTTCAGAAGAGCTACTGTTGTGAATAATCATTTGCACAAACATGTACAATATAGAATAAAGTTAATTATTGTATCCTTATGAAAAGCATCTAGAGGCTATGATTCTGGTCTTGTCTCTTCGTGGGCTTGAGTATTGAGCTAACCATACTTTAGTGACAGATGTTCTTTAATTTTCTGCTTTAACCACACCTCAGCATCATGAGTAAATTTCCCAGGCAGGGAGGCACATTTGTGAAGTCTAGCCAAATTCAACTCATTCTGGTGAGCTTGCTTGTTTTTACAAGCTAGAATTAGCTATCATTTTATGAACCAAACCAGAAAAAGCCATACATATGTGAGAAACCCTGTTGACTTGAAGTATAGTAATCTCCAGTTGTTTTTCTCACTTACTGACAGACACCTACTATGCATGTGACTTTTAGTGTCACCAGATTGGGCCTTTAAACATGCTTTGGAAAATTTGGCCAAGAAGAGAGCTTTGTTGATTTCCAAGCTGGTGGCCCTTTACTCTAGCAGCTTCTCCACTTTCAGGATGAATCTTTCCAGGGAGGCAAGAGAAAATGGCATTTTCTTTTCCTATTTTGTCTTTATTGGAGTCATTTCAACTTCCTGCAGCAGTAGGGTGAGCCTGGTGTGAAGTGCAAAATACAAGGCTTGGGGTAGGTATTAGGTTACCAGAAGCACAGGAAGACTGAAGCAGGGATCAGCAGTGGTTTTGATGTCTGCAATAATTGGACCTGCAAGGGTAGCTACTCCTGGGCATCATAATACTTTATTCAGGAGTTGTAAGGGCTGAGGGGGCAGAAGGCAAGGCTGCAGCAGCCCATGCCACCAGCTCAGCCAAACACAAAGCCTTTAAGTGCAGTGAAAGGAGGTGGTGGCTGCTCTGAATGACTGTGACCTCTACCTGTACTGTCCCTGGCTTGTCCCATATTCACCCTAGAAAGTCAATTAACACAACCGTGCAGCATTTGCTATTTATTTCCTGAAGGACAAGTTCAGTAAAACACACGAATTTATCAGAAGACAGAATCAACAAATATTCTCATGTGTCTTTATGCAGCAACTACAAAAATTACTATCAGCACCTCTAGGTTGTGATGGGAAGATAAAAACAAAGAGGAATCTAAGAATCTTAAATTCTAAAAATAATTTCAATAGTACAGAGGATGAGGTCTAGATTCAAATAATCACCAAAGTAAAATGCAGAATACCTGCTGATCAAGGAGGACTGTTTGTTCTCTGGGGCAGGATTTGTATGCAAAATTAAGTGTGCAGTGATGATTGCCATAGGCACAATTTAATGTTGCATTAAACATTAAATTACTGGAAACTTTAGCTGTCACTTTTTGACCTAGCAGTACTTGACCTTGTAACCTTAAAATTTTTAGAATTTCTTTCTGTTTCTCTACTACTAACCTGGAAAGGCCAGTCATTATGGAAAAAAGAATTGCAAAAGCATTACAGATTGTTAAGTTCTTTTTCAAATATAATGTTTTTCACACTGCAAGACTTAAATGTCCATTGCTTCCCATTGATCTGCACACACTGCAGTTTAAAATTATTTAAAAGTCAGTAAATAAATTGTAGCAATAATTTATCTTCCTAGATAGGTGTCCTGTCATAGATTTATTTTCCTCTGTTGGGTGAGCTTTCTTCTCTGTGCAAGGTTACTAACACCAACTCAATTTTCCACTTCAGTATATTAGTCTTTTAAAATATTGGCTGAACCATGGTTTCAACAACTAATCATATAGTGTCTTGTGAAATACTTCCATAAGTAGTAGGAATTCAAGTAAAATCTGTGAAAACTATGCAAAGTAAGAGGCTTCCATACAAGAGGTTCTTTTCTTCCTACTCCTGGCAAATATATCTGGCCACCATAGATTTCATAAGCAAGGACTTAAGAGAGTTTGTTTCCTTGAGGAGAGAAGGTAAGATTTGTTTTTCCTTCTCTGCTCACAAAATTTCTTAGAAAGTTGGAGGCCTCAAAATATTTTTAATAATTACACTAATAATTTATTTTTAAATGTTATTTATTAATTTAATTACAATAGTTAAATATTTAAAAGGATTTTATTCTTCTCCTAAGGAGCTGTTTCCACAGTGGATGTGCCTGTGGCTCATGTAGCTTATGCCTCAGTATTGATACTTAATGCTACTTACTTATCACTTACTGCTTAAAAGTGTGGAGTAAACAGGAAAGACTTCACAGATTCTGTGCTCAGCTCAGGCAATCCCAGTGACTTGTGCCTATTCTCCCACCGTCCCAAGGGAAAGTCTGGCATCTAAAGGTCCTTCCCATCTGCTGGATACCAAATTCTTCTCTCAGCCTTTATGTCTGAAATTATGGTGAGCCCCTATGGGTTTCTCCTTGTCAAACACATGAACTGACAAGCTGAGAGGTGAGGGAAGTATATTTTAGCTTATGTTAGGAAGTGCAATAGAAATACCACCTCTTTACTTGCAAGGTCTGATACAAGTTTTGCCTAAACTGTGTTTCTTTATTTGATCTTTTCTTCCCAGAAAGACTGTTATACAGAAACCATAGCTATTTGCCAGTAAAAACATCATGAAACCCCTTCCAAAGGGAGGTGCTGGCAGCAATGGGAAGGGCGAAGGTGGAGACAGATAAAATATAGCATTAAGACTTTTCTTACTCTAATTTATATCCAGGATTCCACTGACATCACTGTGTTAGGAGTAGGACAACACTATTACTCTTCCCATGGAGCTCGACCTGGCTTTGATCAGGCACCAGGTCCAGCAGGAAAATATTTCTAAAGTCTACGAAGCATAACAAAACACATCCCACAACTCCTCGGAGCCAAACCCACAGCTTTGTGCCCCACTGGTGGTGCTGGTGAGGAGGGCTGTGGGCAGTGCCCCAGCAGTGGGACAGCAGCCAGCTCTGCTAGGACAGGCTGCAGGGACTGCTGAGGGACACCCTGCAGAGAGCCTCTGCTCCAGCAGCTTCCCAGGGAAGGGACACTGCAATTCAGCTGTGCCTTGGTTCTTCAGTCTCCCCAGCAGGAAAGGGTCTTGGCATCCCCAGCAGAGGGGCAAAAAGGACAGCAAGGTTCCCAGTGTCACCTCCTTGCTCACTACAGCTCATTTTCCTTTTGGAAAGGAAAAAAAGCTTTTAATGAAAGAGGGGGTTTTCCTAGCCCCACCCTGAGGGGCAAGGTGTAACACACTTGTATGCTAATAACAGGTATTACTAGCTATTGTCTAACCCACTTGAAAGGCCCTTGTGTATTCCCTCAGTGC